>NC_042494.1:164857397-164868104 GCF_005508785.2 Acyrthosiphon pisum | reverse complement strand
CCCCAAAAAAAAATGTTCATAGCCCTCCCAAACATTTCCTACATTTTGTTTTAAGCTTATTCAATATTATCAAAGTAAGGCCCTATTAGCCCTATTAGCCCCCAAATCTCAAACGCTATTTGCGCCTATGAATAACATCTACAATTATATACGTCGAATACGTGTGGTGTACCCATTGTATCCTCGTGAATACCAATCCGTTATTATAGTACGCACATTCACACCGACGACCCATCCCCATATAATTATAAGTTGTAGAACATATTATAACTATTTTACAAAAAAAAAATACTACCACAGAACGATGATAAAATATAAACACGATATTAATTTTCCAAAAACACATTTCAAAAATATTAATTAGGTATCTACCTATAGCAAATAAGTTATACCTACCGAAGGACATGACGAACACGGTGTGGGGCAGGTGCGTGTATTACACTATGTGCGTGTGAAAAACCCTGCAGGGTTGAACGAAAGTAAAAACACACGCAGTAAAGTGGATTTATGATAGAATCCTCTATTTCCCCAAAGAAATCGGCTTTATAATACATATTATATACAATGTGAACACCGCGGTTGGGTTGTAACCGTGGCGAAATTTATAGTGCCTACCTACGTTGGAGTACATTAGTATATTATGGGGAATCCTCCTGCGTGAAAAAAACCGGTATATATTCGGGTATTATAGTGCTAGCTGCAGTAGTGCATACAGTTGATATCTTATACATATATTACACCTGTTGCGAAAATGAAGTAAGTAGATATCGTTATCATTATTTATTTCTAAATATTATTTATTATCATTATTTATTAATTTATTACAAATCATAAAATGTATAATAATTATGCTCCACACGAGTGGAACGACAACAGCTGATCGGTAAACAAATTGAGTGAAAGCCATGCGGCGGCGATGACCTGGATGTCAAGGTACGCATACATAAAATAAAATACGAAAAATTCACGCTTTCCGCCAACGGTGACCCGAATAGATATACTACGAGTACTAAGATTTTTTTCTTCCGCTTTATCCCGCGTTTTCGGCATCAGCCAACAGATACGTTGTTAGGTTAGATTAGTATATTATATGACATATTATAATATAATATATGTATCCAAGTAAGTAAAGGTATAAGAGTAATCCAGTTGGGATCCTGCAGAATTTTTTCGACTAACCCATAAATCACATAATTTAATTAATTTCAAATGGAAAAGAGAGAAATAGGTAGTATATCATAGTATACTACCACTAACTACGCGTGATAACTAAATAATTTACTTACATAAATTGTTATAACAATTTTTGTTTTTGCTCTTATATTATATTTGATCACAGAGTTCAAATATATGTATATTGAAATTTATATGAAAAACTGTTCCAAGAAGGATCTCGGATTTTCGGGACATTGAAGTGGCGAGTTCCTATCAGGACCCATACGACGGTCGGTCATGCTGCACTCGTGCGTACATAATATAATATTATAAAATATTTCTTTGTATTATAGATAATGTCAATTTAGATATAACGTTTGCTCGGCAAAGCGAATCTTCGTCTCGGGGTCGACGCTATTTTTTTCATCCGTCGACCAATGCGTCCGCATTTTTCTTCGTATGTAGGTACGCAATCGAATTGTTCTGCAGACACGTAAACAATAGTATCGCCTCGGGTGGATATTTGTTATGTAAGTACGGTCGGTGGACTGCGCAAGGACACACGTCGATGTCAGAGTATAATATTTATGCAAGTGTATATGTGTTTACACATTTATCCCTAGTATGTACTAATACAGTAATACGCATACGCTACACGACTAAAACCCAACTACCTATTTTATTGTTATTTTTAGATTCTGAGTGGAACGACGAATGTATTGATTTTACAATGATGTGTGTTTTTTTATTTTTTTATTTTTGTGTCTGTCATCACGGTTTGGGGCAGTAAAACTGCTTCGATTTTCTTCAACAGTACCTTGTTTGATGGAAAAGTGAATCTAGTTGGTGCATTCGGGAGGTCAAAATTTGAAATTTCTAATAGTTTTCAAAAGCGCCGTGAAAAACAAAAGAAAAATTAAGGAAAAACGGGAATTCGTACGCAAAAGCTGTTTTCGAGAAAATCGATTTTGGTTATTAGTATAACTTTAAAACAAATGACCGTAGATACATGCAATTTTCACTGGTTGTTTATATTTCCATTTTCTATACATAATAAAATTTTCAAAATATTTTGATTTGTTTTGAACTGTTTAGGGACATTTATATATATTACAAGATTCCACATAATATTGTTTACCTTTTTTTTTTATCAAAAAAAAAAAGTCTACAATAAAGTCAAATTAAATTTTTATGAGCGTCTGAAATTCATATTTTTACAACATTTGATATTCGCTCGATTTCTCATGTTACGATTTTCTTATTTTATTGTAATTAAAAACGAATGACTGTAGATACTTAAAAGTTTCACTGAATATTTATATTAGCATTTTCTATATACGATAACATTTTAAAAATAATTTGACTCTTTTTGAGCTGTTTACGGACATGGTCAGTTTTCAATTTTTTTAGTTTTTTTTTTCTATAAATATCAATAAAATTTTGTTTGTTGGGTAAAAAAACGTGAAAATTTAATGCAAGGATCCTGATATATTGTTACAATAGCAGTTGAAAAATATTAAAAATACATAGGCACAATTTAAAGATCGAATTTTGACAAAATTTATCAAATGTTATCAAATTTAAATTTGAATAATTATTTTGTAGTTAAAAATGTATAAAATGTTCAACTTTTGTATCTAAGAATTGAAAATTTAAAACAAGATTCCACGTAAGTAATTAATTAATTCTGTTACCAAAAAATCTAAAAAATACATTTACACAGTTTATTTTTATAGTCATTTTAAGTTCAAATTTGGACGAAATTACATATTAAAAACCTGGAATAACTATTTTAGTTATTTTGTTGTGATTGTGGATTTTGATTTGATTCGTGGGTATACTTGAAACTTCTAAAGTATTCTATTATATATCTATGATAGTATCACGGTTTGTTGTTGATGTATAACGCGTCATAAGTACCTAATAGATATTGTGATATGATTAATTTGTAATTTATTATAGGTACCTATTATAGGTCAATTTTTTTTTTTAATATCATAGACTATATAATATTATGTCTTATACCTAGACTGACATACCGTCTCCGCTCAGAATCGTTTTTTTTATACAATGATATTATAACATTGAATTCAAATTTAATACCATCCATTATACAATGACCCACTTGTAATCTATTGTACAGCAGAGCGACATTCCCTTACCCACCTTTGTATCTATTAATTGTCAACCTATATACAATGTATTATATAGTGTGTGTGTGTGTGTGTTATATACTATACAGGTAATGGATTAAGGGTCCAGCTGCTGTCTAGAGCATATAAAATTCGAGTAAAGGATAATATACACGACAGCAGCTTACACATTATGACGTAGGTAGTAGTGTAGGTATATAACCGTACACCTATTATTACAACAACACGCTGTCACGCACTTGAGCACGGGCAAGCGAGTCGTATAGTTACCCGCGCACCCCTCTGCACTCTGTGTATAATATTATATAACACCGTTTAATTTGCTCCGAAGGTCTCCATGCGATTCGTGTGTTCCGTTTAAGGCGTGTAATGAGATGTTATTGTTTCACCGACAGCACTGTTCATAATACAACATCATATTATATTATTTATTTTATATAATATATACTATTTCAATCGGTGCGAATAACTATTTACTGTTTAAAATATGAAGTCATACGATATCTATACCTTTTGAATACCATATATTTTCAGGCAAACCGTGTTTTATAAATAAAAAAATATCAATAGGTTGGTAATAACACTTGTATTTATAATATAGTTACATGTACACATATTATGCAAATTTGAAACATACGATTAAACGATTTAATACTTAAACGCAAGAAATAATATTTCATAAAAGTAAGTATACATATATAGGAGGTACCCACAGCAAACAGCTGCTTTAATATATTATATAGGTACCTTCCGTTTTATATTTGTCATCATAACGTCATATTATGAATTTCAAATATCGAGCCTAATTTTTTTTTCATTTCTGTAATGTGGACAGAGGTCGTCGCTAAGTCCTAAGGGAATAATACAGTGAAACAGCTCAAAACTCCTTCAAAAATTACACTAGTTTATAGCTAATATAGAGAAAACAACGTTTTTTAATAAAAATTACAAATATTCATAATATTACGTAATACAATACCTATAGGTATTAATGTACAATACAACACATTTAATGAGTGAACTTACCTAATTATATGGTACCTACCAAACACATAATATATCTCGCAATTATTGTGTAGCAGACATATTAGGGCACTCACGGCAGACTCTATCACAAAAATTTTAATACTAGGTTAAAAAAATGTATTCATACATCCACTACAGCTGGTAACCGGTAGATACCTACATGTATTATTTAAAGAACTATTTTTTTTTTTTAATACAAATTGATTTTTTTTTTTATATAAAACTACAACACAGACATAACATTATAATCACGAATAATATTAGAATAACGTTATTATAATACTATTATAATATTATGGTTACAAAATGCTGTCTGGGAAGGTTAATTTTTTCCTTATAATGGATCATGGATTAACATTTCTTTACCACTATTTCCTCGTAGTTTTTTACGTCCATATACATATTATTTATAATGAATTATCGTTTTCATAATATATTTTAACATTTATGCATCGGCCGTTGTCACATTTGTAAATTTTATGGTGGGCCCATAAGACGCCAAAAATAAAGTGGTGCTAAAATACACAAAGTACACCCTGTCCGGGGCCCCCACTATCGCCCATGCCCTTATCATCAAAACAAATTCCACAGTAGCTTTACAGTATCTGCACAGGTTAGGAGTATGGTATATTATTTAAACAAATTAAAATATCTACAAAAACCACATTCTACGAATTATATTTTATTATTTTGTAAGGCTGAATATCAATTTATACGCGCAAAACCAACATTTGGCAAAGTTATAAGACAACAACAAAAAAACAACTACTATAGGTATCACACTACCAAAAATAAATTCGAACGTTTGAGTATATTATTATATTATAATATAACATACTGTTCAGTGGCGTGTATCATAAAAAAAATTGGTGTTGCTCAAATAATTTTAGGTGACCTACCCCTCATAATACTGTTATATCGGCCTATAAAATTTCGTATTTTTCTTCTATCAATACCTATACCCACCTATATTTAAGGTGTTGCCTGAGCAACACTTGGACCCCATGTTGATGCATACCCTATGTAGTGCACTGATACTGTTTATGCTACTGTTTGTCTGTTTATAATACAAAGTGTCTTTACTGTCTAAAGAATATTTAAAAACTTTTTTTAAATATCGTTATTTGTACAGCTCGTTTCTAATAATTATTCATATTATACCATCGTACATCGTACATACATGTAGTAATAGAGTAGACGATAAATTACTCGAATACTCGAAATTTAGTTCGGATCTTTCGTCTCCGTATTAAATATTATATAATATGTGTGTATGTATATTTATGACGTATATCGTATATGTAATGCAGAGGTACTAGGTAACTATAATATATTATAGTATAATTTCTACTATATTTAATAGGTATAGTATAACTATTACACTTTATATACGATTACCACAGGTGTACATGTAATACGCATAATTAATAAATAATAATATTATGCAAAGTCGCCGCGGTAATGGACATAATATTGGCCGAGTACAACATTAACCTTTGAGAAGGTAAGCAGCATAGGTTTATCATGGTAGGTATAGTATGGCTAATAGTATACAGGTTTCACCCGAAATCGTTACGGCTGTATATTATTATATATTGTGTCGCCTTTGCCGATGTCCGATCCGATTACGTAACTTATTTTTATTTGCGCTCACGAGCCTATTGGCTTTTTTGGAACTCTCGTGTATATAGGTGGGTACTACAAATAGATGCGACGCGCCAGTGCACTAACGTATATTTTTTATTCATAATTTGTACGCCGTTTTGTATATATATTATGTATACACGATATATACCATACAGCTGGCACACAAAATAGTAATATGTAACATGTTTACATCCTATTAATAGAGTAAATGGGTCATCGGGAATCGAGAGGGGGGGGGGGGCAGATTTTATTGTAATTCTAGATTCAGAAGATAGGATAAAAAATTTCGCGAAGAATGTTGACAAAATTTGTCGAAAACTAAAAAAAATATCGTGCGTAATAAAATAGGTATATTGTATATTTTCAATATTTTTAAATTTCTATAAAAACAACTTATGTGCTGGGATCTTGTAATAAATGTTCACGCTTTTTGACAGAGTCCAAAAATGTTTATCATACGTTAAAAAAATATGAAAAATTTCACAAATGCCTATTATAATAGGTACCTATAGGTACCTATATATAATAGTTTAAATTATATTAAATTAGTCTTAATATTTTGAAAATTTCATTCAGAACATGGATTTTATTTTTATTTTTTGCACTCCTCCAAATACCATCATCTAAAATAAGAAATGGATAGATAAACAGAAATCATTAATCAATATGGATATTGGATAGTTGCAGTATTTAATTATAAGATAAATAGGTACCTATGTTATATTTTGATTTCTTTCCAAAAATCATTCAATAAAACAAAATGTGTGAAAATGGTACCGAATGAAAACACATTTTGTGTAAATAAATATTATTAACACGACAACATTCTAATTACTTTATTTATGTTCAAACTTCAACCATACTCTACTGAACATATATATTTTATAATATAATACAAACACTATACGCCACACTGCAAAAACCCGGGGCCCAGGGGTAATGTGAATTTTAACAAAACTGTATTAAGTACATTTAATTTACAGTTTGCCTCGAAGATTTAGTTTAGGTGTCCAAGGCTATTCCACCAAAAAACGATGCGTGCAAGTACGGAACAAACAGTTAAATATTTACCCAATACAAATATACTTATATACACGTAGGTTCATATGATGTTAAGGATAAGTAGGTACTAGAATATTATATTATATTTAATCAGTACCACGTTTTGTTTTTATGGATAAAATCGATCAGTAAGTACCTACAGAATAAAGTCCTAATATGTTATGGCATAATTTGTTTCAAATGTAAATGTTTTTACGTCTCATTTCTTAAAAAATCGATTTCTATTTATTAAGTTTCTATTTCAAAGATAACAGTTCGGTACCTATATATTGTTCGTGACTGATATAGATTTATTCTATGTATCTTTCCCGTCCAAAAGTATATATAATAATATACCTATATATGTTACGACTTACGTAGGTACTCCATATCTCATACTAATGTGTTATGTCCGCATAACCGCATCGGTAATAATAATTTAAATAATGTAAATTGGTTTACACAATGTTTTTATACTTTAAATTATTCTCCCAGGTGCATAGTTCTATTTTATTACGTTATTATTGACGTTTTTCCGCAATATTTCGTTAAAAAATATTCATGAAAATAATTAAGGTGATTTTCAGTGTGGACACTGAATGGTAGATGAAATAAATAAATAAATAATTTCACGTATTTTGTGGTGTAAATAACAATATGAACAACAAATTATAAATTATAGGAATTAAAGAGTATAATATACAGACGACTAAGAAGCAATAATTTACATCTTTATTTTTCATCAAACGTCTTGTGAAATAAGAATTTAAACGCGTTGTCAAAATGGACAGCAAAATTAATTAAACCAATTCTTAAATTATAAGTTATAAGTTATAACTTATAACCATCAACGATTAGAATATTATTATCTACTGTAACTTGAATTATGATCTCTGGTCTGCAGGTGACACTACTGAGGGTCTTCCTATTCGAATATTTTATAATGTTATATAAACTTTGTCATCATACTTACTGATTATTGTAAAATAGATTGTAAATATATGTTTTAAATAAAAAAAAAAAAAAAAAAACTTGAATTAGGTAGTAATATATTACGTATATACAGGGTGTAACAGATAGAACTGACTTTTGGAATAACTTTTGTTTTAATCAATATTTTAAAATTTTTTTTTTGTTACATAATTTATAGCCACTTGCGCTACACGTGTAATAAAAAAAAAATTATTTTTTATTTTTTAATACCAAAAATTAAAAATTTTAAATTTTATTTAAATTTTTTTGAATAAATTCAAAATAGCCAATTTGCGAATCTGATTATAAGACTAATTTGGATGGTAAAAACATTTATCTAAATCAAGTAGTTTATTTTTTAGAATTTTTTTAAATATCAGTATTTTTTTGATTAAATTAATTTGGAACGCTATAACTTTTTTAAAAATATTATTTTTGGAAATTTGCTAACATGTATAACAGCACTACAGCAGTACATTTATTTTCCACAAAAAATTTTATTTTTGCACATATAATTATTATAAACAGTCTATAATAGATATTATATTTAACGATATGCGATATTGCGAGATCTTCATTTAGGATAATTAGATAAACGCATATTCATAAAAAAAAAAAATACGCATAAATTGTATCATCAACTTAGACAGTAGGACGCGTTATTGTATGGTAGCTGATTATCAGTCTTTTAGGTGCATTTTGTTGTACATATTGGTACATCATCGTATTTTAAATACTTAAAATACGTATGTACATTATGACTTTACAACATTACCGTAAAATGGGGTTACTTTGAACAATTTTTTACTGTTTTATTATTATTTTACTTTTTATTTTATGGATTACTTCTCTAGTATTAACTATTAACGACAAAACTCTCAAAAATTAATCTTATTTAGGTACCGCTAATTATATGCTCTTCTCAATTTCTCAACGATTTAATTTTTAAATTTCTGATGTTATCTTCTTAGATATTAATCTTTTTAAAATGGTATCAAAGTCACATACATTTGTGGGCAACTTTGATACCTACATAATGTACATAACCTACCTACAAGAATAATCTCATTTTGTAAATTTTGTAAATTTTGTAATAAATCACTAAACTAAATCAAAAACTAGTCAAAATATATACATTATATTAGTATCGAATGAACAAGGTAAATCTTTTTATCTTTGTATCCTCAAACAAAACGACTTAATGATCATTTTTATAAAATCTTATGCCCGTATGCATAGTCAATTTGTGTTTCACAGACTACTTATACGGGCATTAATAAAATATAGTGATTGTTTATACACTAATCTAACAAAAAAATTTGCCAAAATTGGAAAATAAAATTACACATATCAAAAAAAAATTAAGCTCAATTTCGTCAACGAAATAATTAATATATATACAATTTATTGAACCCTTAATTTAATTTAATCTTATTTGATCACTAGGGGACACTAATACTAGCTTAACTATTTAATCTTATAACGCCTGGGTAAATTTAATTTTTAATCAAATGAGTTTAAAATTTAAAATATTAAATTCATTAGATATTATCACCTTAATAAATCAACTAGTACTCGACTGTTAAAAATTACTTTCAGCGATACGAATAATGATTTTAATATTCTTAAAGTACAATCTAAAATTTGTTTGTATATTAAGCTTACAAGGATATTCGCTTTTCATTGGATCAATTATCATATTAGGCACTCTATTTGTTATATTGATATTATTCTTCTTTAAGATGTGTTTAATAATACATCAGAAATGAAAACATAGACGCTTTCATCATTCGTCCCTAACTAGAATATAGGTACGGTAATTACAATAATACCATGACTCTAAATCATAGTATTGAATCTATACAAAATGCATATAAAGGCATAATATATTTTTAATGTAAAATATCCATGGAATACCCGATCGTTTTAATTTTAATGGGATTATAAGATTTTTAAATATGACAACTTAACAAAATCGTACCATTATATCTCCTGTGATAATTCTTATATGTCAGTTGGTAATTTTGTAATTATTGTATAGTTGTGTTTTTTTGTACCCAATGAAAATAATATAAAATATATCCGTATTGATACGTTGTTATATTAGATTCAGAGCGAATGTATTGATTTTAAAATTGTATATGTTTTTTTATAGTATATGTGTACACAACAGTGGCGTATCCAAGGGGGGGGAGGGGGGTTAGGGGTTCTAACACTTTTTGAGCTAATTAACATATTATGACATTGTTGATTATTTTAGTTTTATCATGCCATATAAAATTTTTCGCTCAGGTAAAAAGTTTAACAATTTAATACGAGGTTCCTCATAAGTAGTCTACTATATAACTAAAAAAATATATATAAATTTGAAGTTCAAATTTCGACAAAATTCGGTATTCAAACGAAGAATAATTATTTTAGTTATTTTTTTGTAATTTAACAATATTTTTCTTGGGAATTTGAAACTTTTACATATACTATTATATTTTATAAACATGCTTTATATTAAATTTGAATTAAATAATAAATCATTGAATACGAAAAACGATTCTGAGTGGGGACGATCTGTCATCCTATTATTATATAAAAATATCGCTATTAATTTTACTATAATAGTAATTTATTTTACTATTTATAATAATATACGGTATAAAATAAATTACAATGGAGATAGAATAAAACTGATCTAAATGTTTTGAAAATGTCATAGTGC
>NC_042494.1:164854010-164856742 GCF_005508785.2 Acyrthosiphon pisum | reverse complement strand
ATATAATAATAGGATGACAGATCGTCCCCACTCAGAATCGTTTTTCGTATTCAATGATTTATTATTTAATTCAAATTTAATACATCCATTACTACAGTGACCTACTCAATGACGAGATACACTCGACTCTCCCACAACAATACAGCTGAACGGTTACCTACTTTCCCCCTTTTTTTAATAATATGTTATGTAATCCTAATGATTATGATTTATTTTACTTGGTTTAAACTTCATGATAGATTAATATATAGTATGTATTATAATAGACGCATAGTAGACACATAGTAAATTGTTAATTTTGTTTTTCGCTCATATGAACATACTATGTATTTACTATGTACCTATTCAACTAACTGCTACAATTTTACATTAATTATACTTAATAATAATTACACAAAAAATATAAATAAAAATGTAAAAACGATTATGGTAAATTATAGTTTTAAAAATGCATACAGTTTTCGTTTTATCATGTGTCGCTGACAATTTTTTTTTAAAAAAAGTAGGTTTACCTACTATAATATTTTATCATGTAAATATGTGATATAAATTAACTGTATAAATTATAATATTATGTTATAATATTATAACATTTACTTTTGATTTGATACCTACCTATTTTATATTTTATCAATATGTGAATATTAAATACAAAATTTAATAATTTAGTATAATAACTCTAAAGATTATTTCAGTATGTAACATTTTTACTAACGACCTCCCAACCATGATAATACTTTGTATACGATTTATAAATACAATATATACTGCAACAGTGCAACACTACAATATTCACACTATACATCTTGCACTAGGGTTACTGCTGACTTTTCATTCTGCTATTTACTTCACTATCGTATAATAATATAAATAAATAAAAATATTTTTTCTTTACCGGTGCAATATGCCTGGTTGAACTTAATGAGGGCCGAGTGAATATTGCCCTGTCTGTACAAGGCCTTGCCCTCGTCCAGCAGCTCGGAGGCCCGCAACTGCATCGGCCACAGTTTCTCGACCAACGACTTGACTAGCACGTCTACGTGCGGTTGGAATGGCGTGCGCATGCCGCACTTGTGGCACACTAACGGTTTGCAGGCGGTGCCACCCCCGCACCTCCAGCAGCACGTGTGACCACACAGCAGCGTGACCGGTTCCCTGAGCACCAGGTTGCAGATGCAACAAACGAACGGGCACGACTGTTGCTGCTGATGAACGTGGTGGGTGTTGTGGCGGTGGTTCTGATGGTTGTTGTGTTGCTGCTGTAGCTGTTGTTGTTGTGACTGTGGTGGCGGTGACGAGGACTTTGGGATTGTCTGGGAGTCGTCGACCTGCTGTCGGATCAGGTCGAGGAAAGCTGAGGTCACGTGCCACAGGCAGTCGACGGGCAGCGGTCCCATCCGGAAACACCGGGCGTACAGATCCAGGGATTCGCACACTCGGCCGCACTTGGCCACCGAATCGGCGTACGCGATGCACGCCTCCAAATTGTCGTAACCGACATTGACGCCGCCATTTCGGATCTGCTGCAATTCCTCCTGTTGCTGATGCTGCTGCTGCTGTTGTTGTTGCTGCTGCTGTTGATCCTGGTGGAGGGTGACAGGTTCACCGCCGCCATACGTACTGATGTATAGACCGGAGAACTTGTCGTTTGCTACCACTTTGGCCATAAAATCATTTATGCTAATTCCCACCTTTTGAATGAAGAACGACATCAACCTGCGAACAGTGCACAACATCTGAACACCATCACTCGTATTAAATAATATCGCAATTTATACACCTATTAAATTCAAAAATAATAATACAATTTTAGATCACGTGCATTTTATGTTAAGACTTATATAATAGCTAAAATTGTTCGAGTATAAGTTCGTACTACATAGTAGTTTTTTGTTTAAATTACTGAAAAAAAAATCTCATTGTATTATATTATGACCTATCTTAAAAAATATCTACGTGCTATATAAAAGACATAAATATTTTATTATTATATATTATATTGACCTACCCCCAAAACGTAACGTCACAGACAACTGCGTTCGACCACCGTCACCAGCACGTGATCGAAACACTGCAAATGTCTGTACACTTACCTATTATATTGGTTCTACAGTCCTATTAATAATACATACTATATGTGTTTAATATAATGTTAAGTAATATGTCATAGACCATCCGCTTTATCATCGCATACGGGAATGCGATCGGTTAATTTTTCTCAGCCCGTTTAAATCGAGTTTTAACACTTTTAACTCTCCACAGAGCAGTGGTTCCCAAACTGTGAGGCGGTCCTCCCTTGGGAGTCTCGAGCCGAGTGATAAATAATGATTTTTTTAAATTAATAATAATTTCGCATACAGTTATATTGTAAGATAATACTTGAATAGTTGAATGGGGGATTTTCGAGAAAGTCGCTACATCTAACCAGCGTTATCGCGTTATCGATAACCCAATATTATCGCGTCTACCGAACAATAAAAATATTTGTATATTTCAATACTATAAATTTGTTATTTATTTATTCAAGGGAGGCGTAATTATTATGTTTATTTTTAGGGTGGCGTGAACTAAAAAAGTTGGGGAACTGCTGCTATATAGAGTATAATATTATACTCATTTATTTTCATAGATACGCAATTATTATTTGTCAACGACTTACCTATAGGACTCCGATGATCATATTCATAGGCGCACATAGGGGGGTGCTTGGGGGTGATAATCACCCACCTGTG
>NC_042494.1:164850027-164853429 GCF_005508785.2 Acyrthosiphon pisum | reverse complement strand
CCCCTAAATTCACACCAATGTGCGCCTATGATCATATTATAGTTTGTAAAATAATATATTATCTATTAAATTATTTTATTGTTATATTATTATTATTATTACTATCTTTTCGTATATCGTAAACACGAAACCAGTCCAAACGATACACGACCAACCGTAAATCCACAAGTAAACCACGTGTGCGTCGCTCTCCCTCTTTCGTTCCCAATGGTTGACCGGCAATATTCTTGACGTAGCAACAGCAACTGAGTGAGTGTGCGCACCCGCCGCCCACTCCCTACCCATCATCACACACCGACACCGAGTACCGTTTATATTATAGTCGCATTATTATTATTATTATTATTATATTATACGGGTTACGTAACACGGGCAGAACCAGTCAGAAATGTTTACAGGAACATGACATAAAATCTACGTACACACACGCGACACAACCGCATAAGCTACCGCCAGTTATATCGTTGGGTTAGAGTACGATATTTTTTTTATTTTTATTATTACTTTTATAACTTATTTACTCATTACATACAACCACCAGAATACAATTTTACCAATTTATCGTAGACAAACATCGGATTTTGAAAGGTTATTTTTGAAATTTTTGTTTGGTTGCGATTTTTAAACATTGCCCAATGCGCATTATAAGTAATTATGTAGACCACGTGATTTAGGTACCACAATAATATTATAGTTTTGAAATTTGATTATTCAAATATAATTAATATACCTTATATTGTCTCGGGGTATGGGAAATTTACGGATGAAACTAAAATTGTACTGCAGACAGTTAACTGCTATAATATACCTATGGACAAAAAACAAATCGTTTGACTGAAAACTGGACGATAATTCACATAATATATAACCCACCCTGTGCATAAAAGCAGGCAGTCGGTATTACAAGATCCATAAATAATATAAGAATGGATAGGACATAAGAACTTATCACATGAAAATTTAGTGGTACTATTTTTAAGGTTATATATGTGGCAAATATTGATGTGATAATTGATAAATAATAATAAATATTAAATAACATAATTTTATTTTATTAAAATATTATTTTCCAATTTCCATTTTCCAGGTACAGGTGGCAAAACAATCAAAATACAAACTGACAAATATCTAAATATAATTGACTACCGTGTTTACTCATTATTATTTAATAAAATAGTTTTGAACATAACCTTAAAAAGCCCCATATTGTCTTTCTCTCTTTACGTTCTCTCTTCCCCAAAAAAGCACACAGCCCCATATGGAACTGGTATAGGCATGTCCCATCCATTCTTATATTATCTATGACGAGATCCAACACTTAATATTTCTTAATTTTTTGTTCAGCGGCCAGTGCGTACAAACATATCATAGAAAACGAAATTTCACAACGAAACGTGAACACAGAACACCCACTACAAAGTTTTTGTAGGTACGCACTTTATATTTTCGTAATACGCACTTTTAATTTCGTAATGTACTGCACAGTGAGCAATATACACACACAATATTGTTTATAAATCATAAATCACCAGAGCGAGATCTAAAAAGTGTTACATATTATGATTCCCGCAGCCATGTTGTCCGTGTAAATTATAATAATATTATATTATACGCAATAAACGATTGTAATGAAACGAGGCCTGAGCGCGTAATGACGGCACGATTGACTGTTATTAGGTAATTTCTGTAGCCTATGTATTATTATTATTATTATTATTGAGACACCGTAAGCGTATACCACCTAGTTACGATCCCTCTTTTTTCAATTTTGCAATCGCGCGCGGTGTGGGTTCACCATAACTGCAAGTGTTACGAAATAATATTAAAATACAATATAATGCTATTATGTAGGTACCATCCCGGCGTATTCAGACTATTTAACTATACACATAACAATTAACTCATCGAGTAATAGTAGGTATACCTCCTCCACGATAAACAAACTTTTTGAAGTTAGGTTTTGAGGGTAAACTGCAATCATCTGAAGTCAATAAATTACGGCTGGTAGGTATACTTGCGATTATTATTCTATACCCTGCAGCCCATCATTTTCTATCTATCTATAGTCATTATTTGAAATGATGATCAAAAGTTGTTGTGAACATTTAGGTACGATTATATTATAACTTTTTATGCCAACTGCCGCGGTGTTTAAACTTTAAATATATATTATCTACTACCTATCATATAGTTTAAAGTCGCATTTCAGAAGCCCTATCTCGAGTAGAACACAGACACGCGTGGTGTAATATTTTTTTCAATATTTCGGTACTTACCTACAGTGTAAAAAACGAATTCCCATTTAATTTACCTATTTATTATGACATATATCATATTATGAATAGTTAAATCTAATCTAACCTTACCAAATTATGTTTACCTACAAAATATATCACTTTCACTTTTATTAATCATTAGGTATAGCTACACTACAATTCTATTAAATACAATACTGGATTATATGGCGTGTAGTGTATACTCACTTATGTGTAGTTTTTTTTTTTTTACCGTATGCTCACTAAATGTACGATAGGTACGTGGGGATATATGACCATTAGTCCTCGCATACCCATTAGAATTTTCAGTGACGTAAACAAGATATTTTATGATTATTTGTAATTTTAAATTCTCAAATAGCTGCAGTTAGTAGTATACCCACTTAAAAATATCAGCTGAGTATTAAAAAATATTTTGAGAACCAATGACTAAACCAAAGTTGAAAATCCATAACCTCGATAATTACGTGTTTAAAAAAGGTGGGTAAGTGGATGTCGCTCTGCTGTACAGTAGGTTACAAGTGGGTCACTGTATAATGGATAGTATTAAATTTGAATTCAATGATATAATATCACTGTTTAAGAAAAACGATTCTGAGTGGAGACGGTTTGTCAGTCTAGGTATAAGACTTAATATTATATAGTCTATTATATTAAAAAAAAAATTGACCTATAATATGTACCTATAATAAATTCCAAATTAATCATATCACAATATCTATTAGGTACTTATAACGCGTTATACATCAACAACAAACCGTGGTACTATCATAGATATATATAATATAGTATACTTTAGAAGTTTTAAGTACCCACAAATAATATTATACAATCACAACAAAATAACTAAAATAGTTATTCCAGGTTTTTTAATATGTAATTTCGTCCAAATTTGTACTTAAAATGACTATAAAAATAAACTGCATAAATGTATTTTTTAGATTTTTTGGTAACAGAATTAATTACTTACGTGGAATCTTGTTTTAAATTTTCAATTCTTAGATACAAAAATTGAACATTTTATAAATTTTTAACTACAAATAATTTTTCAAATTAAAATTTGATACATTTTGTCAAAATTTGATCTTTAAATGCTTATAAAAAAAAAATTGTGCCTATGTATTTT
>NC_042494.1:164835251-164849977 GCF_005508785.2 Acyrthosiphon pisum | reverse complement strand
ATAACCCTTACAGTTAATTTATTTAAAAAAAGAATTTTGCAATGGATAGTTGGAGTCTCATGACGAATTAATTATATAATCTGTTACAGTACTTTATAAATACAATATATTAAATTTTTATCTAATTTTAGTTTAAAAATAATAGATAGCTATATGATTATATATTTTTAAGAAAAAAATATATAAAAAAAAAAAAAAAATATCTGTAATTTAAATGTAATGTTATCTTTGAACTCCTGGGCCCCCACACGAGTTCTCTCAGTGGGGCCCAGTATTCATATGTATGTATATATGTATGAAATTAAAATTAAATAAATAAAAATAAATAAATAAATAGATTGATGATTTTTTTCCGGTTTTATCAAATACATGGAAGTCTCGACTATTCCTAAAACAATTCAGCCCGATGGATATAAATCTTTGTAGATATATGTATAACATATCATATTATTTATTATATATTATTTATTACATTATTTTAGTAGTGATATATTAATGTACTATATAATAATACATTGATACAAGATACCTATTGGGTTATGTTATAGTTTGTAATTTGTATGCATGTTTATTTAAACTATTAGGTATAGGTGTATACTATATACCTAGTTAATATCATGATGCATAATATTATGTTATAATATTATATTGGATCCTACGGGTTATGAATATCTTAACATTAATAGGACATTGACTTTTCAACTGCGACTTATTATTTTGTTTACAGACCTATAATAGTCGTGGATCATCGTTAATCATTTATCATGACACGGTTGGCGACCCGTGTCTAATATATATTATATGGTTTCTTCTTTCGGCCGCTTTGATCTGGGTTAATATACTTAATCACTTAATAATGTATACACATCATGTGTGTATGCAAAAACCTGATAGGTACACTGTATAATTAAATTACGCTCAATTACTCAATACCCTATACATATTTTAGAAATATGTTTGCGGGATATGAAACTTGACTATTGAATAATCAATCTCCCGCTGACAGAATTCTAAAATACTTATAGGGTGCTGAGTATAATGTATAGGTAACTGAGTTATAGAGTATCAGAGTGTACCTAGTTTTTGAGGACACACGGTATATATATATAAATATAATATAACACATCGTATACGTATATAGGTTCTAGAAGGGTATGTATAAGTTTTCAATCGTAGAAAGAATTTTGATTTTGTTATTAAAAAATAAATTACAAAACCATAAAGATTTTACATTTTCACTAAATATTTATTTTATAGCATTTTATAGATATTATATTCTAAAAACGTCTTTTAAAAATATTTGATTATTTTTTGAGCTATTTATAGACCTTCAAAATGTTCTTATAGTGTATGATATATCGATTTATCTTCAAACCATTTAAGTTATTTTGTCGTAATTTAAATAAAATTCATCGCTAGGACTTAAATAGTTGAAACTATTCACCATTTCGTAGATAAATATTATATTATACATATATATTATTATTTTTTATATAATCTGTCTCATTTAAGATTAACTTCGGGCGGCCACTGACTTTTGTCCGGTTTGGTCAGATTATGCCCCTTGATTAGTTACGCCATTGCGTACAGAAGCACGCCGCTTGAGGTTACTCTTATATGAGATAGAGTAGGATATACAATATAATTTTCAAAATATTTAGACTTATTTTAAGTTAATCATACCATGAACCTGGTTCATATTATTGACTGTTCCATAGTTACGTAATACTGTTATTATAGCTTATAAGATAATAAAAACAATATAATATTAATTATATTATAATGATATAATAATATATATACATTATTATAATAATTTATAATCCATACCTTTATATACAACGTTTTTGTCAAAACTTAGAAAAGTACAGGCGACATGTGTATACAAGTTAATGTATACGTTTGGATGGGAGTATGGGACTTATACGCTTGGAAACTACCAAACCAATTGGTACCAACTTTTGCACATAATATATTCCTTGAGACTCAGGGAGTATTTATATATATCTTCATTTTTTAATACCTAAAGGTTTATATTGGTCACAGAAAATAAAATAGTTTTTAGGTAACCAATGGCAACCAGAAATAAAACAAATAAAATAGTAAGGAGCCCTTTCTAAAATCTAAACGGAAAAAAAAACATGGTTATAATTACCAGAATATGATTCATACTACCAGAATTTTTGGTTGCACCCGTGACCACAATATATGGTTAGTTAATATTACAGTAAATCTTTGGTAAACTGTATTTGGTTACAATTACCAAATGAGTTGTTAAAATAACAATACAGTATTATGTAGTCATTACTTATTATAATATAATAAGTAATGACTACGAATATATTATATTCGTTGTCTCCACAAATAATCTCTGTTGTAGATAACTAGCAGTTTGGTTGAAACAAAGATACATCTACAGTGATTTTAGCAATAGTTCAGTGGCTATAATAAAAGACTTTACAGTAACAACTACTAGAATAGTTATTGATATGATATTACGTTGTGTTGCAATAACACATAAATAAATGTAAATTTTACTTTTCAATTTGTAACTTGTACTAGCTATATAATTGAAGTAATTACAAATTATTTTGTTAATGTTACAATTATTATCAACGGTGGGAAAGTTAATGAAAATAATTAACTCAAGTTAAGTTAAGTTAAGAGAACACAAGACCAATAAGTTAAAAGTTAACAGTTAACAAATTATAAATTTAACTCGATAATTTAAAAGGTAATATAGAAAAAAATATTAACTTAACTCAGTTTAAAAAAAGTTAATCTATTTTTTTTTAATTAGGATGTAAATTACATAAAGAGTGAATGTGTCTTTCTAGTTTCTAATTTATAAATTATAAAAAAAAAAAATTTTATTGAACTTTTATCATAATGTACACTGTATACCCTTTTACTTTTAATTTACTATTATTTACTAATTTAAACTATAATCATCTTAAATAATTAATTTAACAAATATATTTTTTTTATATCGTATAGCAATTGAATGTCATAATACGTGAAGATGAGTTCATAACCTTCATATATATTAAAAGTTATTTAACATTAAAACATAACAATTGTTAATTTGTAATTTAAAATTATTAATTTTTTTAAAAACATTTATAATTGCAACTCGCATAATATATAACTTACAACTTAATAAAATATATTAATATACACAAATTTATGTTATCAAGAAAAGGAACAGAAATGTTTGTGTTTTTGTATTGGATTATTTTTATTTTATACTGATATAGAAATATATGAAAAAAAAATAAAAAAAAATATGCAGTAATATTTGAGTATAAACGAAAAATTACAAAATGTTTTTAACTTGATAGATTTTTTTAAAATCAACTGAGAAAAGCTAAGTTATTTCAACTGTAAATTAAACCATAATTTTATTATTTTGTCAATACTATAAAATATTTCAATTTAAACACAGAACGGACGAGTTAGGAATGGACAACGGTGTGAACATAAACGGTCAAAATGTTAAACGTAAAAAGAGAAATAAGTATGCTCAGTACACAGAGTCCCAGAGAGTAATGACTATAGTGGTGACTTTGTGGTCAGCACAGTGCATGACGAACGTATAGAACGCTAGGTTTTCACCAGAATTGTAGAGATAACAACGAAAACTTGGTAACGAACAATATAATACTGTTATTTCTAACGCGCAATCGTTATTAGCACATTTCGTTTGGTAAATATAACCAAACAATAGTGAATACAACGTTATCACTCACATTGAGTTGAACTCATTGAAGCAACTAGCGACTAATAATGTTAACATTTCCCATGTAAAGTATACAAAAGTTTGCAATAACTATTGAGTATAATATTCAACATAATAGATTTTTCATTTAACTAGTATTTTATCATCTCCACCACATAAATGTAAAATGTTACCAGAACACTAAGAGGGTTGGTAGTTTTAGCACCACACTTGGTAGTTGTTACAAGAAGGAATAGTAATTACTACATAACCATTCATCTATGATTACACAATTATTATCTTTACTTTTTATTTTGTAACAGATACATAATATGTGTTATTTTAAATATGAATATGGTTATATCAGAATAATTACGATCAACAAAATTAGTTTGGTTGGTGTTGTTATTCACTTAGGTATGTTATACATTTTTTTTTTGTTCTATCAACTGAATTATGATTAACAATACAGATTAATATTTAACATAACTGTTTTGTTAAAATTCACCGAGTTGTACAATATGTATTGTATTGTTTACCTATTACCTATTATACAATTGAACGTCGGTGATACCCGATTGAGCACGATAAAAAAAAGTATTGTGTACAACGTTGTCAGATTTCACTAGTACCTAATTACATTGATAACGGATCTTAATATCCCCAAATATATGGGCTGAGGAACCATCGTATAATTCAAAGTATCTATACGGAATTTATAAATTATTTTATTATAGACATAGATACATTTTTTATTTTTTTTTATTTATTAGAACGACTAATGCAGCTGGAAGTTTTCACAGGACATACAATTCCCAATTTTACAAGGCACATCCACATATACACTTGGTTATTATAGTGTTACAACTTTACAAGAAACTCAGGCTGAAACGATCACGAAAATGCAATCCATAGCAAGTAATAATCATAAAAAAATTAGTGTTATCGAAAACCAAAAAATAAATTTCACTATAAAGGCTTATCAGGAGTACTCTGAATTAAAAAATGTTGATAACCTACTTAAATACTTATTAAAAATTGGAAATAAGTATTCAGGGAAAAAAATTTAAATTTAAATTTAAATATTTTTATTTATTTTGATCAGTATTTTTCAACATTTTTTTATTTAATTTTTTTTATATTATATATTATTATATTCAGTATTTAGCGAAATCAATTGTAATTGGAATATAATATAATAAGCTAACTGACGTACATATGTAATAATAAGATTTTTATTTATAAACATTTACATTCAAATGTATCTTATTTTTTAATAATTATATTCTACGATAGAAAATGGCAATGTCGCACCTATTTTCGTGTTCAATCATATTATTTTTGGGGTTTCTTAAGGTACCTATTGTTTGATTCCAACCATGCTCAATCGGGTTATGAAAAAGGTCAATCGTGCTCAGTCGGGTTCCAGCCTCGAACGTATCCTGACTGACTGATCAACATAGAGCCTAAACTATGATAGCAATGGACTTGATATTTTGACAGTACCTTCGTACTATCCCCCATTTTGATTTCGACTCCAAAAAGGTCAGTGGACAAAAACCGCACACTTTGTCGACTCACTTATATAGCGAAATACAGCACATTATTTCTAGTGTCAAATAGAATATATAAGACAATAAGATACTGTACAATTATCTGGCTAACACGTTTAAGTCTTTAGTTGGTTAAGACGAAAACTACAGTTTGGCCACACTTGCTTTATCGTATTCGTATATATTATATAATATATAAATGGATGTTGATCTGTCTATAATTAATAAATAAAACAATAGCATTTTATAGCTTATTTTTTCAATCCCTATATGTAACAAAAAAGCTCAGACATCGGATTATTTTCCGGCTCACCAAAAAAAATTTTTTTTTTATTTTCCGATTGGTAACATATTATACTATTATTATAATTCGTAGATAATATATGGCATAAAAATATTTTTACAAATATATTTAAAAAAAAACCTAATCTTTGGCAAGAGCAACGCCGGATCGCCATTGGTTACAGATGATAAAATATTTATCATTGTAGTATTTTATTTCAATTAGGTACCTATTTATAATATTATCAAACAAACTGTGCAAATGTGTAATGCGTATAACTTACCCAGGGTGTCCCAATATATTATACAATATTGAAATATACATGTAAGTACTATGTAGTACCGAGTAATTATTCACCGGATATATATAGGTACTAGAAAATTATAAATATGCTGCACCAATAACCAGTGTTGAATGTTAAACGCAGATTTTCATCCTACAAGTACATTTTTACAGTTACAAATCACCGCAATAATTGTACATAATTAAACATGAAACACCTTTGGTAACTTCTTATTTTTCAAATTAATATAAGTACTGCATTTATCATGCTTTTTAATGTTATAATAATTAATGCTGTACTACATTAGATTATTAAAATACTATTACTTAGTTTTTGCAATGTATAATTTATAGGTAGGTAGTTCAAATTATATTAATAACTAAAAATTAGATGTATTCTTAGTTTACAAAATTTTAATTAACCATGTATAATATAAAATACTCATAGGTACTCACTAACAAAAATTAAATATTACATTTTCGTACTGCATAATATGCACCTATTCTATACAAATAACGGAAAAAACCACAATAAAAACTGAAGGAAAAAAAGACAACGAAAAAAAACCATGAAAATAAAAACCAAATTTTAGGTTTCTAAACATAAGATATCTCTGAATATATAATATTTGTATAAAGTATAGGTACTGTTTTATACCATAGAGCTACCAATTTAAGAGCAAATAGGAGGGGGGCTTAGGGGCTAGTCCCCAAAAATGTCTTCAGCCCCCTAAACGTTGTCTTAAGCTTATTCAATATTATTAAATTAGGGCTTTAACCCCCCCCCCCCCTCTGAAATCTTAAATGATATTTGTGTCTATGGCTACCAATTACCATTAAGATAACAACGGCACCTACGTTATTCATTACATTATTATGTATATGTATATAAAACCTTTTTAATACAAAATTGAGTCTAAAAGCTGTTTGACTTATTTATATAGTTATGATAATATTCAAGCATATGTATATAATTTTACTGTAGGCATTAGGACGAATAGGTACCCAGTTGTAATAGATTATAGTTAAAGTTTGTAGTGAAAAATATATTTAAAAATTGAATTTAATATATTCAATTGTTTTGAGTTCTGTTTATAATTTATTAATTCATGATACGAGTTCGAATAGATACCTACTCAGCAGTATACCAGATATACTTAGATACAATAATGTAACGATTAGTGTAGGTATAACGTAGGTAGTTTGTAATCTTTGTTATTAATGTCTAATGGTAATTGGTAGCCGTACATAGTATAACATAGTGCATACATATATGTATACACAAATACAGATACCTATGTAAAATATAAAATATCTAGGGTAATTTACCATACAAAAAAAATAGTTTTATATATTTTTTTAATTATTTAAAATATATAAATTTGGTTACGAAAGTATACGATAGGAACCCAACTAGTCAGTTGGATTATTGATTTAAATTTGTAATTAGAAAATTAAAGAATATGTTTAATAAAAATTAAAATGTGACCACTAATTACAAAATACAAAAAAATGATTTTTTTCTAGTAGTCTTTTGTTTTTGGTTTGTTATGTTTTGGTTCTTTCGTGGTTTTTTCCTTGGTTTATTTTCAGTCTACCATGTTATATACACTTTAAAATTATTATAGAATACAGTAAAAAATGTAATGACAATTTTTTATTTTTTTTTATTTTTACATGATATTTACAATCTATTCAAAGAACAATAAGCAAATTAGATAAGAGTATTAAAGAAACATGAGTAATATGACGGAAGAAGCCACCCAGTGATGACACTACCTATTTTGTTTACAGTTTAGGAGGGAAAAATTTGAACTAGGATTCAGGCATTTAGCAGGTCACGACGCCAATTACGTTTGAGACGTCTGACGGGGTTACCCGGAATCGAAGGGACTGCTAGGTTTTTTATAAGAGGGTTAGGATGATTCAGTAACCTACTGTGAAACCGCTTATAGTATATTTTTGCTTAATTTTTAATGGAGTTCATCTTGAGATCCTGCTGAATGGAAAGGTTGGAGACATAACGTGGAGCATTAAGTAGTTTCCTTAGTGCTATATTTTGAAATGTTTGTATTTTGTTGATGTTTGATATTTTTGAGTTACCCCAGAGTTGTATGCCATATGTCCAGATTGGCTTAATTAGAGATTTGTAAATTAGGAGTTTAGTTTTAATGTGTGTGTGTTTGTTGTTGTCGCAAAAAGTTTTTAACAGGCGCAGCCGTAGGTTTAGATTTTTTCTTTTAGATGTAAGGTGGGGAGCCCAGATAAGTCTGCGATCAAGTGTAAGTCCTAGGTATTTGACAGTAGAAGAAGAAAGTAATGAAAATGAAAATTTTACTTTGTATATTTTGTAACTTTTTCATGTATATTTTGACTTTTTTAATGTATGCTTGCAACACTTTTTTTTTGATATTTACAAAAAAATAACAGAATAGTATTTCGTCTGCAATGATTCATAATGCAATTCAAATTTAACGCATCTATTACATTGACCCACTCGACATCTACTGTACAAGTGTAGGGACAACAGACGGGGATCTAACCTAACCTGCAGATGATGATAAGTACAAAAAAAAAAAAGTGGGTAGGTGAATGTCGCTCTGCTGTACAGTAAGTTACAAGTGAGTCAATGTATAAAGGATTGTATTGAACTTGAATTCAATGATATAATATCATTGTATAAGAAAAACGATTCTGAACGGAGACGGTTTGTCAGTTTTGATATTGTTATTATTTATTATATCCTGTGAGTTGAATTTATATTATAATAGGTATTATTATTTTTTATTCGTTTCTATGATGATAAACAAAGCGTTAAAAATTAAAATCCCATTTTTAGTGGTTTTTCGTAATTTGTTGGTGGTTTTTCCTGTGGCATTAAAAACTATTGAGAAAATCAAAAAATGACCTTTCTAAAATACCATCTTGATTGAGTTGATCCAATTTGCTAAAAAATGAGAAACTATATTTTGAAATCGAAGCACTCCTTCTGGTAAATATTTTGTATACAGGATATAAAAAAAAAAGTGAACACCATTATGAAACCATTAGCTTCCTCGCTCCGCTCAGAATCTAAAAACGCATGTAAAACCGCTTTGCTCAGAATCTAATATTTATATTACTATAGACGTATATAGTTGTGTGAAGAATAAAATAATTTAATAATAAAATTGTACCTACCATGATTGTTCATATTAAAATCTAAAAAAAAACCTATGAGGATTATTAGATTATACTCTTACTTCTATAAATTTCTTTGAAAAATTGAATTCACAAAATGATCGAGTTTCAATTTGTCACTCGGTAGATTTCTATGGGAATTTCTTCGCAATAATTATATATTGTATAAAATAAGTTGAGTATCAAGTATGTATATTATATACCTACATAATGATGACCAATACAAAAAAGCATATATTTATTATTACCAGATACCAAACCTATAATTATATTACAAATTACATTTTAGGAGTGGCTAACAATAAAGATAATTATAAATATTGTTATGCATATGAAAAAAAAAATTATGAAATTAATAAATATACATAGGTTACATAATATAATATTAATTAAAACAATCATAGCCTTTAAATTCTATTGTTCTAAAGTAATTTAAAAAATACTATTGTTAGTTAAATTAATTGCTTTATAATATGCTTGTATCGAATGATAAGCTATTCTGTATATTATATTCATTTGTATGGATTTGACTCATTATTTAAGTATTATATACAGTGTGATTCCTTTTAAAGTAAATGATTCTGTCCAATGACATCGGATTAATATGCGGTTTTTGGGAGGGGATAGGGAATACATAAATACACATTTCTTGATGATTTTTACAATTTTAGATCTTTCCGTGTGCGCATGCGCAATACAACTTGCATTTTTTTAAATGGCAACAGGTATTTTGAATACCATATTCAGATAGACCGAATTTTTTTAAGTCGATTTGGTCCTTTTTACCATAGCTCTAAAATCAAAATTGACCAAATGGCAACCAGTCAAAGTTTCGATTAAAATTATTGAATTTTTCAACAATCATATAAGAATTTTTAGAATTATTATGAAATTTTAAGTATTTTTTTTGTTTCCGTAGGTTTGCAGATATTATTAAATCATTTAAATTTAATTTTGAGGAATTAATTAACCTCAATTAGACGTAAATATTAATTCATTAACTAAGAAAAAATTAAACAAACTGATATGATTTTTTTCTCATAACTTCTATTATAAAAGTTTCTATTTAAATTATTAATTTTATCATTTATTGTAATTTTTCATGATACAAGTGGGTAATTACTTGTAATCTCTAAGATTATTTTATTTGTAGCATTTACTAAAATAAACCAAATTTATTTATGGTGTGCTAAGAATGATATTATCTTAATGTCCGTATAAATCTGACAATAATAACTTATTATAACTGATAAGTTTTAGCATTTATTTAAATGTGGTTTTTGAAAATCATTACAAGTTTTAAACTCGTATGTAATGCAAGTATTTCATTGAAATTTAAAAATGACAAGTAATAATGAAAAAGTTGATATGCTTTTAGTTTATGGTGAATGTCGACGTAATTCACGAAATGCCGCTAGACTTTATGCAGAACGATATCCCGAACGATATCACCCTCCTCACAATTACAGAACTTAAAAAGGAACAGATATTAGCAGCTACTCAAAGAGAAGTAATTCGTCGATTTCAATCATGCATGGAGAATGATGGGCTAAACTTTGAACAATTAAATTGTAAATTTAAAATACATTTTATTAGATAGTTATTAGAAATTTGTTTATCCAAATAAATAATAGAAATGATTAAATTTATAAAAAAATTGTATTAATTATTTTAATTGTTTCTTACCTAATAAATGAACTAATATTTACGTCTAATTGAGGTTAATTAATTCCTCAAAATTAAATTTAAATGATTTAATAATATCTGTAAACCTACGGAAACAAAAAAAATACTTAAAATTTCATAATAATTCTAAAAATTCTTATATGATTGTTGAAAAATTCAATAATTTTAATCGAAACTTTGACTGGTTGCCATTTGGTCAATTTTGATTTTAGAGCTATGGTAAAAAGGACCAAATCGACTTAAAAAAATTCGGTCTATCTGAATTTTGTATTCAAAACACCTGTTGCCATTTAAAAAAATGCAAGTTGTATTGCGCATGCGCACACGGAAAGATCTAAAAATGTAAAAATCATCAAGAAATGTGTATTTATGTATTCCCTATCCCCTCCCGAAAACCGCATATTAATCCGATGTCACTGGACAGTATTATTTAGTGTTACCTTTAAAAGGAATCACACTGTATATATTATGATATGCTACTTATATTGTATTATTTTAATTTTTAGTATTTCTATTAAATGAGTAAAAACAATAAAATATAGCTAGTGTTTATGTATTCCCGGGTAATATTTTGTATTACCTACTGGGCTATTACTCTATTAAGGCTGATACTATACCTACTATTATGACAATAAGTAAAACGTAATACACGTAGGTATATAACCAATAACCACGTATTGCGATCAATTATGCAACGTATAATAATATTATAGTGAAACACCTATGGACTCGCCACCAGAGTCTTGCACTTGTACATTACGCACGACGCGTGTACACTCAGTACAGTCTGTACACCTCTATAAGAATTGGAATGTTTTGTGAATTTTAGTCTACTTGCGGTGTAAATTTTTTTTATTTTTAAATTGTAATTTATATTATTAACAAAAGCATTAATTTGTTGATCAGCCGATGTTGCGTGGTCTGGTGGCTATGGCGCGCGAGTATTGCATAAGACTACAATATAACTTATAAGACATACCTATAACCACGTTGGCGTGTCGAAAACATCAATTACGTTTAAATTATTAAAATTTTTATTATTTCCATTCACATTCCATTATTGTATAGAATATTATATATTAGTGCAATTATAGAGGACAAAATATGATCGATGATACCTACTTTTCATTACATTATAAATTTGACGCTAATACTCGTCATAATATTCAAAATTATAATTCTAACCAACTCCACACCACTGCGTTCAATGAGATTTGTTCGTTCGTGAGTGGAGTTAGAGCGTTATAATACAAATACGCAAGTATACCTATTATTTACGTGTTTAAATTAAAAACTGTCGTGGTACCTACCTACTTGCTGCAGGTTACTGCACATGTGTAAATGTGTGATATTGACTTAAAATATGTGTTAACATTAAACATTTTTTTTTTGCTCCGGAATGGGTGCAAACTGCAAACATCTTTCCCACCTCTGTATATAATTTCTGTCAAGAACTGCAATTGCGATTTAACATTAACTCCCTCCACAAAAATTAATGGTAATATTATATACACACGCGCTTAATCTCAACATAAATACCACAAGAGTGTTATGTAACAGTCACTCATCCGACCGGCGACCACATTCGATTAAAACGATCCGCCTGAAGTATTAAACTCAACTCAGCTGGCCCGTATAACAATGTAACAGCAACGACTCACAATATGCAGCTATAGTGCAATAGTGGCTGCACTATGTACGCCATAATAATGTATTAAAATAATAGTATCATGGCGTACCCGCTCGGTGGTATACCCACGCGCGAATAGTGCCTATATTATATTCACATGCACATCGGCTACCTAGACCATAAAGTTATTGTCTATAAAACTGTATAATTTAACTCTTAGATACCTGTATGCAATTCCTTCAAATGTTCGTTCTATATAGTTCTATTATATACAATAGATAATTAGTTCGTTTATATTATTATGTAATAATATATACGAACTAATCATGTGCGCATATAAATCATGTAGACATCTATGTTGTATTATATATGCATGCATTAAACAGAGTTCAAAAATTTTTATTCACATTACGTACATAGGTACATATATATATTTTGAGGTACTTACATCAACTGGTAAAATTGTCTAGGTACGCACATAATATGTAATCATTATTCGACAAGCAATGAAGAATAAAGAACCTATATGTGATTGTGCAAGTGGTTTTCCTATATACCTACTTTGTTGATGCATTATACACAGGGATATACAGAAATAACAATTAAAACAATAATTTGTCTGGGTTAACAATTTATTTATCATCCGCTATAGTGCTACCCACTCAGTACCTATTAGGTATTCAAAATTCAACACAAAGCTGAATGCAATATTATGTTGGTTTTTCAAAATGATAAACCAAAATGATATATTATACAATGTGCTGTCGATGTTAGGGATAATCGATGAGCAATATCATTCGGAAAAATGTTTGTTAAATTACATTCGAAATCATACTGATACATTACATTTTATTGAATACTCGTATATGCGATATATTATATGCGGTATAATCGGACTATTGATGTCGTAGCTTGTGTTCAAGAATATATATATACATACCTATATATGATGAATGTATTGCATATTGCACTTACACGTACAACATTAATCGATTGTGCGTAATCATAATAGATTCGAATTAAACGAGTTTCGCGAAGTATTATATAATTCATAATTTGTTTATCCTTGTTGTTATACTGTTGTATATGTATACTGCGGTAGTATAATAATAATAAAAAATAATTTAATAAATATTATTATTTCTGTACATCTTAATCCTGCACCTGCACCGCATAGGCGTAGCGTGATGAATTTATATGAGGGGGCTATAGCATAATATAATGTTACGTGTACACAACATATTGTATTCTAAAAATGTAACTAAAAAAAAATTTACAAGGGGGGGCTAAACAAAATTCTTAGGGGCCTAAAGCCCACTTAGCCCCCTTCCGTTCAACGCCTATGACCTGTTCAGGTTCTTCCTGGGAATTTGGGATTTGGGAATTTCGTATGGTTGTCGAACGATTATTATAGTGGTGGTGGACTCCCACTGACTCGGCGTCGGCGACCTCTGTTCGTATAAAAATAGTGTTACGTAAGAATATCGTGCAACTGCCGATGGATGACGGTGACTACTGCGACGACCTTGATCGTTGTTACCGGAACCCGCTCGTCCCCAAAACTATTTACACACGAAACAACGTACCTATAATATTATATAAACAATGTATTATTCTACAATTTACTACTACACACAATTTATAATTTAATTATTCCGCAGTGACGACCACTTAGTACGTGTATACTGTATACAGTGTGCGAACTTTGAGAATAGTCTCGGTTATAGGTGTCTTACAAAAGTGCAATAGACACGAAGTTCGTATTTAAAACAGTCTTGTATAATAAGTTGCTTTATGTTTGTGTTTGCTGGGTCGTAGGGCCATTTTTTTTTTTTTTTGTTAATTAATTCAGTAATCGTCTGCAGATGCGGATTTTCACTTCAAAGTCAACCTACCTGTAACTTTAGGTATCAATCATATTTTTGTTGATACTTTACGATAATTTATATATAAAAGGAACATGAATACCATAATTTTCGTTGTCTATATTATATTGTTTGTGTTTTTTTTGAAAAGTTTTTCAAAAATTCTTCGGCATTCTTCCTATGTATGAGGTTATGAAACGGGGAAAGAGTATATACATATACTATAACGTAACCCTAACCAATAAATACAAATTGTACTTATATTGTCATATCCATAGACCGCATTGTCCTGCATGATACCGAACAGGCACAACTGCAGCACGACTTTTATATAAGACGTAGGTATAAGTATACCTACCTATTGGATTACGCATAGTTTCCTACACCTCTATCCCGGGGCCTGTTGGCTAAAGTGGATTTTACATAATACATCAATACATAATAATAATATAGTGCATTGTACATATTGTGTAGTGTTGCGGTGGTATTAGCAATGAGCGTCATAATTGTTTAAGCGATCGCCGCCGTA
>NC_042494.1:164834941-164835151 GCF_005508785.2 Acyrthosiphon pisum | reverse complement strand
ATTCTCCTCAACTAAATTGATTCAACCATATTTTCCAAGGTCTTGCAAGGTACCCTTAGGTTTCCATTCTAGCACTTATTTGACGGTATCACCCTCACCCCTTATCATTATGTGTTCAAGCCATTGTCTTTATCTATGCACCGACTATATCGTACAATTCTTTATTGTATCTTCTTCACCAACTACTTGTTTCATTATAAACCGGGCCGC
>NC_042494.1:164832687-164834841 GCF_005508785.2 Acyrthosiphon pisum | reverse complement strand
ATATTCTTCTCCATACTATGTTCTTAAATGTCCTTAATCTTTAATTCTGATTGGTTGTTGTCTACGCTTCGCAACCATTTAATATATTATAAGTGTTGGTCTTATTATCACTATATAATCAGTTTTTCTGGAGAATATTTTGGATCTAAAATATATTATATGTATCAATGCAAAAACATTTTTTTTTGCCTTAACCTAACTTAACCCAAAACGAACCTCTTATCTACTTGGTCCGGTCATTTTTAGTGTTTAAAGTTGCACCTATAAACTGTTGACCTTTTAATGTACGCATTACCTGAATAACAATCTTGGTGCACATTGGGTGCTCTACATCAATTTTTAGGTTTTTGTTACCATGCTATAATAACGGTGCACAGCACTGTGTTTTTGATCAAAATTAATACCGATTTATTACATGGGAAGCACCGTGCCAGTAGAACTCAATAGTCGGTTCAGGGACCGTTTTTGTGCGCAACTAAAGTTATTGTTCATTTGTCGGACTATAGCCCTTCTATTGTTCTTTAGGGTCCTCATCACTATCAATTAGTTTCATTATTTTGGTTTTATCGACATTGATCTGTAGTCCTATTTAGTTCTTCTCACTGTCTAACAATCCGGTTGAATTTTTTGAATCGTCAAAAGATTCGCTTAGAATATCAGTCATCTGCAAAATAAATTCTATTTTAATTTACCTAAATACCACGTTTGCTGGATTACGATGCTCTAACTATAGTGTATAATGCAATATAATATACATTTAGCATATTATATTATTATAATAAATTATTAGGACGCAGGAAAAAATTTAAAGAAAGATAGGTATCGCCGAGCCCTAATAAATTCTGATACCTATTGGTTTTGGTGGAAACTTTCGGGACTCACGCGCGCGTGAACTCTCGATTAACTGTTTGCATGCAAGGTAATCACATTAAACACTGAATACTGTAAGTAATAGGCGCAAATAGCGTTTGAGATTTGGGGGGGATAATAGGGCTAATAGGGCCTTACTTTGATAATATTGAATAAGCTTAAAACAAATTGTAGGAAATGTTTGAGAGGGCTATGGAAATTTTTGGGGGGGCTTAGCCTCTAAAGCCCCCCCTATTTGCACCTATGCTGTAAGTATAGAACGCTCATTGTACCTATTTGATTGTACCTATACAATGCACGAATTGAAAAGTGACCCCCATTATAAGATGCTGCTATTTTCATTCCATTGCCCATATATAATTTCGATTGCAATAGGCTGGGCCCAACTCTTGAAATTTCCTTGTAGTTCATAGTTACTGGTTAGTGAATGGTATACAGCTATGATGACCGGCTTTATTCTTGTGAGATATAGTGGTATAGGCCCACTAAGCCTGGCCGAGGCCATATTGATAAACGATTTTATATACAATTACTTTAGTCAGTCTTAGAAAGATCGCTGCCGTTAGGACATCAGGTTAGTTTGCCGCATCAGTCGATTTTCGATCGGACTTTTTTCGTGTCATCGTCTGTTGCAGTATTTTTATAGTTCGCTGCAGTAGCCCAACCAGAATTATTTCAAGGGGGGGGGGGGGTCACTTCGTTTGACGTGCCGAACGTTTCAAAATGATCTTTATAGTAGTTGACAGTTGCAATACTTATGCACATATAAAAATTTGCTCGGTCAAACTGGTCTGAAAATAAGAGCACCGTTATGTTTCCACGATATCATTGACATGGTTCATTATCCCGGTGCGGGATAATTTTACACCGGTTTGGACCAAGCATTTCTAGATGGTTGCTCCTCGTCGTAAAGTGTAAAAAAATACGTTGCCAACGTCAGTTATTATAGTATTATAGTCCTAATTCAGTTCATTGCCGGATATCATCCAGTACGGACGTCGTTTAGTGCGGTCCTACTCTATATGTAATCTCGGTATAAAGGTTATTATAATGTCTACGGAGTGTGCAAAGTGCAGTGAGATTTTTACTCACAGTGAAGACTTGTTAGAATGTTGTAATTGCAAAAACAATTTACATTTTTATTGTGCTGGTGTCGCTGAAAGTAGTTTTAAAAAGATGTCACAAAACACTAAAACTAGATTCTCCTGTCAGACTTGTCGAGAACCAAGCCAAAAATCTGACAAAGTAATTTCAAAAAAATCGGAGGAAAGGATGGAAGAGCTT
>NC_042494.1:164830044-164832637 GCF_005508785.2 Acyrthosiphon pisum | reverse complement strand
ATTCCACCGCCACAGGTGCTGAAATATAGTCCAAATTGTAGACGGGACGAGCTGTAGTTAATTCAAAAATGAACTAAGACTTATGAAACTTACACGTAAACTTAAGTATATTAAACCCTATCTTTTTGTAAAAAAATTATGAAAAAATATTAAGTATTGGAGAAACGGGACGGGATTCCACCGCCACAGGTGCTGAAATATAGTCCAAATTGTAGACGGGACGAGTTGTAGTTAATTCAAAAATGAACTAATACTTATTAAACGTATTTCAAAAATTTAAGTATATTAAACCCTATCTTTTGGTAAAAAAAATGGTGAACAAATATTAAGTATTGGAGAAACGGGACGGGATTCCACCGCCACAGGTGCTGAAATATAGTCCAAATTGTAGACGGGACGAGCTGTAGTTAATTCAAAAATGAACTAAGACTTATGAAACTTACACGTCAACTTAAGTATATTAAACCCTATCTTTTGGTAAAAAAATTATGAAAAAATCTTAAGTATTGGAGAAACGGGACGGGATTCCACCGCTACACGTGCGGGTAATTAGGTTAATATTTAGACGGGACGAGCTTTAGTTAATTCAAAAATGAACTAATACTTATTAAACGTATTTCAAAATTTAGGGTTGATTAAACCCTAACTTTGGTAACAAAATGATGAAAAAATATAAACCATTGCAGAAACGGGACAGGATTCCACCGCTACACGTGCGCGTAATTAGGTTAATATTTAGACGGGACGAGCTGTAGTTAAATCAAAAATTAATTAAAACTTACTAAAAGTATATAGTTCATTGCCGGATATCATCCAGTACGGACGTCGTTTAGTGCGGTCCTACTCTATATGTAATCTCGGTATAAAGGTTATTATAATGTCTACGGAGTGTGCAAAGTGCAGTGAGATTTTTACTCACAGTGAAGACTTGTTAGAATGTTGTAATTGCAAAAACAATTTACATTTTTATTGTGCTGGTGTCGCTGAAAGTAGTTTTAAAAAGATGTCACAAAACACTAAAACTAGATTCTCCTGTCAGACTTGTCGAGAACCAAGCCAAAAATCTGACAAAGTAATTTCAAAAAAATCGGAGGAAAGGATGGAAGAGCTTATTAAGTCAGTTTCTTTTATGAGTTCACAATTTGATGAATTCAACAAAAAACTGGACGCGGCTTTACTGGAAATGAATCACCTACGAACAGAAAATAATAAATTAAAAATTGAAAATACTAGATTAGCGAACGATATACTAGATATAAAACAAAAACTTGATACATTTGAACAAGCTAACATGGGTATCGGTATTGAAATAACGGGCATACCAAAAATGGAAAATGAAAACTGTATTAATACAGTTAAACAAATTGCTGAAAAACTAAATATTTCTATAACTGTAACAGAAGCTTCAAGATTAAACTCAACTAATAACAAACCGTCAATAATAATTGCAAAACTAGAAACTTCGGAAATGAGAAAAAACCTAATAAAAATAAATAAACTACAGAAACTAAATGCAAACATGCTATCAGAAAATTGGAATAAAGAAAATAAAATCTACATCAATGAACGTTTGACGAAAGAAAAACGTATACTTCACTCAAAAACAAGGGCTGCTGGTAAAGAACGCAACTACAAATTTATATGGATTTCAAATGCAGATATCTTAATAAGAAAGGATGAAAACTCTAAAATAACTCGAATAAGATCAATCAACGACATTGAACGCATGTAACTACTAACTTCAAAACCACGTAAGTCTAATACCTCTTCCAACTTTCCATTCTTACCTATGTTATATTATATACAAACATTTCCTCAATACAATCGTATAGTATTCAAACATAAATCGCTAAATTATATTTTAATCTTACTAACGATGATATTATATTATAACATCCAATATTACTATTCTTTATTAGTTTTGATAAATATTGCTGATTATTTATATATTTGTTATGTACCTATTAATTTTAATTACTTTAATCTCATAAATTCTGTCATTGTCAAAAACAAACTGAATCATTGTTATGTCATAGTTATTATTCTGTACATTTCTAATAGTAGCTATAAGTTCTTATCTAAAAATGCTGTGCTTAATTCGTTAATGAGAATCCTAATCTGTTGCAATATGATTTTAATAATATTATTGTGGCCTATTATATTAATTCATAATTATACACCTCTCCGTATACCTTTATTCAAATGTCTACTTTAATGTTTTGTGAAAATTTAATATTACCAGATATAAATGAAATAAAAACAAACATATGCAATATCGATAAGTTAAACTCAATTATTAGCAATAATAACGTGTGTAATATGATTGCAATTAACATTTGTAGCATTCAAAAGCATTTTGATGAATTGTGTATAATATTAGACAACACATCTATACAATTTGACATAATAATTTTGGTTGAAGCTTGGTTAGGAAGGGATAATATAATTAGTGAAAATTATCAATTACCAAACTATTCCGTATGCTACACTAAATTTAATAAAATCAAAATGACGGTATTATGGTGTTTATAAAAACCAATTAACTATGATCTCTACTTTAGAATTACAAACAAAATCGCAAACTGTACTGGTA
>NC_042494.1:164826975-164828058 GCF_005508785.2 Acyrthosiphon pisum | reverse complement strand
TCCTCCCTGTTAGGAAACTATACTTTAAAATAACAGCAATTTATTTAAAAAGTCATAATTTATTACAACCCCTAATGCATGGTATCAACACAAGATACGCAAAAAACAATTTTTTAGTTAAAAAAACTAAAAAAACAACAACTAGTAGATATTTTGAAGTAATCGGTATAAATTTATGTAACAAAATACCATCCGAAATAATAACCCTTACAGTTAATTTATTTAAAAAAAGAATTTTGCAATGGATGTTGGAGTCTCATGACGAATTAATTATATAATCTGTTACAGTACTTTATAAATACAATATATTAAATTTTTATCTAATTTTAGTTTAAAAATAATAGATAGCTATATGATTATATATTTTTAAGAAAAAAATATATAAAAAAAAAAAAAAAATATCTGTAATTTAAATGTAATGTTATCTTTGAACTCCTGGGCCCCCACACGAGTTCTCTCAGTGGGGCCCAGTATTCATATGTATGTATATATGTATGAAATTAAAATTAAATAAATAAAAATAAATAAATAAATAGATTGATGATTTTTTTCCGGTTTTATCAAATACATGGAAGTCTCGACTATTCCTAAAACAATTCAGCCCGATGGATATAAATCTTTGTAGATATATGTATAACATATCATATTATTTATTATATATTATTTATTACATTATTTTAGTAGTGATATATTAATGTACTATATAATAATACATTGATACAAGATACCTATTGGGTTATGTTATAGTTTGTAATTTGTATGCATGTTTATTTAAACTATTAGGTATAGGTGTATACTATATACCTAGTTAATATCATGATGCATAATATTATGTTATAATATTATATTGGATCCTACGGGTTATGAATATCTTAACATTAATAGGACATTGACTTTTCAACTGCGACTTATTATTTTGTTTACAGACCTATAATAGTCGTGGATCATCGTTAATCATTTATCATGACACGGTTGGCGACCCGTGTCTAATATATATTATATGGTTTCTTCTTTCGGCCGCTTTGATCTGGGTTAATATACTTAATCACTTATAATGTATACACATCATGTGTGTATGCAAAA
>NC_042494.1:164823371-164826925 GCF_005508785.2 Acyrthosiphon pisum | reverse complement strand
AAAAAGTCATAATTTATTACAACCCATAATGCATGGTATCAACACAAGATACGCAAAAAACAATTTTTTAGTTAAAAAAACTAAAAAAACAACAACTAGTAGATATTTTGAAGTAATCGGTATAAATTTATGTAACAAAATACCATCCGAAATAATAACCAGTACTTTATAAATACAATATATTCAATTTTTATCTAATTTTAGTTTAAAAATAATAGATAGCTATATGATTATATATTTTTAAGAAAAAAAAAAAAAAAAAAAAAAAATATCTGTAATTTAAATGTAATGTTATCTTTGAACTCCTGGGCCCCCACACGAGTTCTCTCAGTGGGGCCCAGTATTCATATGTATGTATATATGTATGAAATTAAAATTAAATAAAAATAAATAAAATATAATTCTGTAGTTATAGGTTATTGAGCTGTCACACTATTATAAATACAGTTATTGTGTTGAAAAAATTGTAACAAACATTTTCACTAACTTAACTAAAAAAGCAATGTGTTTCCAATTTGTTGTTGTCGTTGTTGTTGTTGCGCCTTATATTACTTATAGATGCACAAGGTTGAACTGGCTAACACAATTATAAGAGCCTAACCATTAATCCCTCCTAAGTAGTAGCATATTATATAAGTATTACAGCAAAAGACGTTAAACTAATGTTAACGTTAATACTTTGGAAACTAATAATTTGTTAGAAGTATAACACAGTAAATATATTTACTGGATGCATTAGTTAAAAACATTGTTGGATACAAATTCAACATTTTATATTTTAGAAAAAAATTAATAAATTTCATTTATAATCAATTAACTATCGGTTTTAATTTATTATTATTGTTATTATAATAAAAATGAAAATTATAACACATTAGTTGTTTTTTTTTTGTTTGTAGGTTGTTTGTAGGGGATTGGGAACGGTTGGTTGAAACACGTTTGTATGTGTGGCAAGGATTTGTTGCCAAAAAATCCCGGGTGGTCACTGGTCACCCATCACCCATAACCACTCAGAGCGTTTCCGCAGTTGAGTGTACGTACCGCGCCACACTAGTTTTATTTTTTAATAATCATTAAGCACTTATAATATTATTTAAAAATGTATAATATACCTAGATAATTATTTATTTTTACAAGACAGAAATATCCATGACATTTAAAATCACATATTTTTCCAGCAATGTCTGCTGTCCAACTAGCAGGTACATTGGTCTAGCCACTCTAACACTTAATTTTACAGATACATGTTTGGTAACCTTGCAGCATGTCCAAAACACTTTTACAGCATGCTGCTCCTCTCTAAGTGTTATCGTTTTTTTTCTTTAGCTAATTCAAACATTTATAACATACTCACTTCACAGATTAATCAAATTTTCTTTACATGGCATACCAATACTGTATTTATATCTAAGAAAATCCTATTTGATAACCTACTAAAAATGTACGTACTTAAACATTTTTCGAAAACACAAAGTTTACCGATTAGGGCTTAAGATTTAAAATAATAGGTACTTTTATATTATAGGTAATATATTATAAATTGAAATACAACTAATTACCTCTACTAAATAATAGATACTGATAATTTCTGGATTCCGAAAAGATATTTACTTAGGTAGTAAATATAACTTTATTTTCATATTATATAATGTCTTTACACATTATATAAATTATGGATGATGATATTTTGTCTTATTAGTAGGTAGAAACGAATGATGTGTAATGGAAATTATACGTAATCTTTTCTTTAAAAAATAAATAATTGAGTTTAAACTTTAAACCGTCATACTATGCATACTAATGTTAATTTTGAGATTTGTAATTTTATACCGACCTAAATACCTAATAACGACTTATGAGTTATGAATTATAATTATTTTAAAGTTTTGATTGGAAGAGAAGGTAGCGAGAAGGTTAATTAAACATAATGTAGATAAGAAATGTATACTCCTTCCTATTTCTACGGTATAACTTTAAATTAATATAATTAATAAACCAAAAGTTGGTCTGATGTTATATTCAAATGTATCAACATATTCGGGAGATATTATACACAGTCTTTTAAATAGCAATATTTTGAATATAAAAAAGTGGATATAAGTGGATGTCGCTCTGCTGTACAGTAAGCCATTACAAATGGGTCATTTTGGCCTCCCCAATGCACCAACTAGATTTACTTTCACATCGAACAAGATTCTGAAGTTGAAAATCGAAGCATTATTTCGATTACTTATCGTGTACACAGACACAAATTTTAAAAATTAAAAAAAAAACACACACATCATTGTAAAATCAATACATTCATAGCTCCGCTCAGAATCTAAAATGAAAAACGCCTTAAATAATGAAAAAGAGGGGATAGATTTACTAAAACTGAAAAATATAAACTAAATATTTGGTTAAAAGTTTCAAACAAATAAAAAATACGATTATTTCCCGAAATCTAGCCGGGTTAATTTTTAATAAATCAACCTGTATTACAGTATAATGTGTATATTTTATTCCATGTACGTCCGTGAATTGCGTAGGTAAGTGTATGTACGTGAGCCTACATTAAAATAATATTTCATTTTTATTTTCATGAAAATACAAAATGAGCAATAAACAAACGTACATGTTATGTGATATATACGTATATATATATTATGTACATATATATTTTTTATTTAACAAAAATTATTTAATGGTCCAATATATTTTCGTTGGAAACCAATACCACCCATCTTACACGATGAGAAATTATATAAAATGTGTTAAAAAATATTGACGTAATAATATATGTTAGACCCGGCTTGAAACGGTCGGGGGTTGGACCCTCGTAAAGCAACCGTTAAAATAAATTCAAGAAATTTATTTATTTCACTTACGTGATAAAAGTCTTGGAACGCGCGCGCGCGCGCGCGTGTGTGTGTGTGTGTGTGTGTGTGTGTGTGTGTGTGTGTGTGTGTGTGTGTGTGTGTATGTGTGTGTTAGTAAATATATTATAATATTAATAATATTATATTATATTATCGTAAGAATTTTTCATTTGACGCGTGTGTGCATTGAAATACCTCACATCCACCATCACTTAGGTAGAAATCGGCCGATGTCAACTGCGCAAACGTAAAGCCTAGTGGGTAATATATAGTAAATTAGAGAAAATAAAACAGTAGGTATAACTAAACAGTAAACAGTATATAACAGTAGGTACGAATAATAAATGCGGAGGATTCATGACCGTCTCTCAATCCTAATGTGAAACGTAGGGATCTATGTATAAATTGCACGCTGATGTCAAATGGTATCGTTTCGCCGATAAAACTAACGTTCGACAATGCGATCCATTCACACTGCTACATTGTTTTGTAAATTCTTTTAGTCAGTATATCTTGTGCTATTGAAATAAAAAACAAGAAAATGTTTTTTTTTCATAGTTTGAACTTTGTAGTAAACTAACATAAAGCTAAACATTACTTTTTAACAAAAATATCTAATTTTTTTAGAAAAAAACTGGTAATATTTTTAATCCTTAATCCTAAGCAAAATACTTTTCTTTAAACACCGATGTACCT
>NC_042494.1:164821209-164823271 GCF_005508785.2 Acyrthosiphon pisum | reverse complement strand
AATACGTGATATATAACGGTAATTTTTTATAAAACATGGAAGTTATTAAGTCCAACAAAGGTGGGAACAAAATTTGTTGGAGAGGATATACGTATCATGACTAAATAAATTATTTATAAATTTATTTAGACATGATACGTATATAATGAAACATCATTAACTTGCCCAGCCTTGATGACATGTATGTCGAAAATTAGAAATGGGATTTTTGTACTCATTAGATAATCCATATAATGTTCGATAACGATAAGTTATCGATATAATTTTAAAACGTGTTTGCAATAAGTCACATTTCACTCTGTTGTGTTGTGTGTGTGTGTTAAAGATACCTAATGTGATATGTTATAGATTACAAAATATTATTTTTTTTTACGAACAATTTATGCCCGAACGGAACAATTATTGTCGTATCCGAATAAAATTCCTGCGAATAATCGTCACGCAAGAACTGTCGCGTGAACTATTTTCGCCAAAAAATTGACGCGATACCGCGACCGTTCGGAAATATAATATAAATATTTGGTAATACAATTTTAATTGGATTTTTGGGTAGGTGAATGCCATAAAATGTACATATAAAATGAAAGTGGCGCCAAAACAAACTAAAACAAATCCAGCGGAAATATATGCCGAAAATGTGAAGACTTTAGACCCACAATGACAAGCTAGAGTTCCACCTGAACCTATAATGAAACGAACAATACGTAATCAAAGGAAAACGAAACATCCAGCTAGTGGAACTAATATAGAGGGCGAGTGGTGTACAACTGGAAATCCGGATAATAAAAGATTACTTTTGGTTGACGATGGTGACGAAGATAGGTTAGTTATTTTTGCAACCGACGAAGGACTTCAAAATTTATCCAAGTCTAATGAATGGTATATGGACGGTAATTTTGCTGTCACCTAAAGGTTTTATGCAGCTTTATGTAATAAGAATACAAATTAATGGTATTTTTGTTGCTGCCGTTTATTGCTTGCTCACTAAAAAAAACCCAGTCTACTTACGAGCGAATGTTAAACTGTTTACTGGAAAAATATGCAGAAAAGAATATTTTTCTTGACCCTATGTACGTACACGTTGATTTTGAAAACGCAGTTATAAATGCATTAAAAATGTTTATAGGTGAACACGTAGAAGTAAATGGTTGTTTTTATCATCTTACACAAGCAACACATCGTCACATTCAAAAAATGGGATTAACAAATGACTATAAATCGGACGAAGAATTTTCTGCATTTTACCGACAATTGGACGCATTAGCATATTTACCATTATGTGATATAGCTGAAGGAATGGTATACTTGAAAAGTATAATGTCAGAGAAAGGTTCAGCTATATTAGAATATTTTGACAACACTTATGTGACCGGTACTTTTAGGAGAATTAATTCGACACAAGATAATTGCATACGCTTGCGGAATTATCCACCCTTATTTCCACCTCACGTATGGAATGTACATAATATCACATTGAACGACGGTGATTATTATATACATATATGTAGTTATGTTATTCCGTTATATTTTAAAAACGATAATTGTGATTTTTTGATAGAAAGTGAGGTATCCAAAATTTTTTAAAGGCTATAGCATATGGGTACTATACGATTTTTGTGATTTTTAAATTTATTGATAGTTTTTTTTTTATATAACAGCTATACCATTTTACCAAATACCATATTATTATATACTATTCAATATTCGTGGTTTTGCAAAACTATAATTTATAATTTTTATTTTTATTTTATATTTCACCAAATTGTTTATAGTAATATTGTGCTATTATTTTATCAATAAACTTAAAAACCATGATTGTGATTTTTAGATAAAAATACATTTTTGACGTTTATTTCCGTGACGTTTTTTACCCGTGTTGTTTTTTTCCACGATTCAAAACTGGTGTTTAATAAAAAATAATTTTGATTTATATTATGTTGGGTGATTAATAGTTATTTATTATAAAATGACTCATAGCGCGACATATTTTATTTAAATTTATGTTATACTAAAAAATAATGAGTTATTGTATAATAAATAATTATTAATTACCCACCTAACT
>NC_042494.1:164818243-164820092 GCF_005508785.2 Acyrthosiphon pisum | reverse complement strand
AATAATATAATATGTATGATATATACATAACATATAAGTATATAACACTGCAGTTGTATTTGCATTTTTTATTGAATAATTCACGAACGGATTGGCAAACACATGTACCTGCGATACATACCTATATATCGTATACACACACAGGTCGGTTTAGTTGATATAATAATATAATATACGAAATATATATTAATGAAAAATATAAAATTATAACATGTATAATATGCATTAAAGCGTCAGCACTGCGGTGACCTTTATATTATTTTATATGCCCGTAAGTCAAAACAACTTGGTAACGTAAGTTGTGTATAGTAGGTATAGGTTAGGTATATGCATACACGAATCACACGCATTATTCACGTACTATATGTGCAGTAGTATATGGCAGTGGCGGCGCGAGAGGATTTTTGTGAGACAATTGTCTCACAGCTAAAAGGGGTGGTGGGTGGGTACTGGGTAGGTACCTATAGTGGATAGTCAGTTCTGAAAAATATTGAGTGACACAACGTATCAAATAAATAAATAAATAAACTATTTATAAGTTTTTAATTGAAAGGGTGCTCGCCAGCTTATGGTAATCGGTAAAAAATACCAAGGAAAAAAAGAACAATTTTTAAAAATATATTAATTGATTATCATAAAAAAAAAAGTTATTGATATCAAATTATTATCATTTAACAAAATTAAATATTTATGATATTGTGTCGTGCGTGCTACAGCAGTTAAGAAATTTTCAAATTATAATATAAATATTAGAAATAAGGTATAATTAAATATTTGAGTAAATAAATAATTGATTTTGTTTGTATGATTTTTTGGCATAAATCTGGTTTAGCAACCTATTGATTTTTCAAATTTTTTTTTCCAACATGGGTATTTTAGGGTTCTTTATAAGAATGTAAAAAAAAAAAAGCCCGGAGAAACTTCGTTTTGACGTTATTGATAAGAAACTTCAATAACTATATATTTTCGTTACGCGTATTTTAAAAAAAAAAATACTTAGAAATTAGAACTGAATATTATTAATTTTTTTTTCATAATGTGTGGTTTTGACGGTGATTTCGAAATTTTTTGAATTTTTTGCGGAAACTATTATTTTGGAAGTTTAAGCCATCCAAATGTTTGCTATTTTACGTTTATACGCATGTGAGAAACAATACTTTAATGCTGCGCGGAGGAACTCGTGTTTGGTGTTTTTTTGATTTTATTGACCGAGCGCAGCGCACTGAGCGAGTGGCAACGCTAGCAGATTATGTGCTTTTTAACAACTTTGTTTAATTCCGAGGTCTGCCCAAGGTAGTTTTACATACGATTATCAAATCGGGGGATATTTTCGATTTGATATTGTCCGAGTGATATCCAATGCTAAGTATATTTTTTTTTTAAAAATACGCGTTAAATATACGAAAAAATTTAGTTTTTGAAGTTTTTTATGAATAACTTCAAAACGAAGTTTATCCGGGCTTTTTTTTTATATTCTTACAAAGCACCCTAAAACGAACATTTTGGAAAAAAAAATTTTAAAAATAGAATCGTTTCGATTTTTTTATATTTTTAAGTAAACATATAAAATTATATGCCCGTATGGGTGCATCGCCTCCACGTGTTACTTTTCATGTAATGTCAGGTGAGGACTATTGATACTTTCTTAACATAATTAAAAATTTTTAAAATTGTAAATTGTTCTTTTTTCCTTGGTCTTTTTTTCCGGGATTCCAAGCTTATTGTACATTCAATGATTTATTAATAAAGCAGTATTTATATAATTAATAAGTTATTTTTATTTTGGTACCCGCAAGTTGAATTTTTAGAAAGGTAAATTTGATATAGAATTATTTTAGGGGGGTGTGGG
>NC_042494.1:164797959-164811644 GCF_005508785.2 Acyrthosiphon pisum | reverse complement strand
CAAACAGTTGAAATTCATAAATGTTTTTATAATGATTTATTTTTAACATTTTTTACTACCTATCTATATGTTTAGATAGTACTACACATATTTAAATTTAAATGTTATATTTTTAGTTTGAACTGTTAGGGAATCCTCAATCCTGTATTTCTGTGCGACCTCAACAAAAATTGTACAAAACAAAATTTTAAATACCCCAGTATACAAGATATACCTATATGGTTTCATATACAACGCACGTAATGCAGATAAATTAATAACAATTAAAAATACAGACATTATTTTTTATGTTAAACGATTAAAATAATGGTATCTAAATAATATATAATATATTAATGTATTATAAGGTTAACACTTATTGTAATATATAATTATATCGGCGTGTTAAAAAATGAAAATTTGCTCAACACGTCAACTGTTGACGAATTAGCTATAGGTATAGCTACAATACTTATAATGAATATATATTAATACCTATTAAATATTACCTATATTTACAACATATATCGATAAACAACTGACTTAGTGACTTCGAAGGCGCTATCTGACTATTTTATATTATTTATATGGTTGTTTAATTATTTTCCAGTATAGTTCGTGCATTATTACGACATGTTGGCAATAACATAATATTATGATAATAATATATGCGCTGGTATCGTATTGAATCTCCTATATTCCTCCAAGTATAGGTACTCACCGAATACGCTACAGGTATGTGCCCCCCCGTAAATACGCCACTGAATACGATGGTCCCATTACTCGCATTTTAAACGTCATAATATACTATACCGAACAATATTGTATACAAAGAATCCACAAGATACGCGCCTACTCACATAAACGCGCACGGTTCGACAATAGAGATGGAGCGCATACCTAACACTAAAATAATATATAATAATTTATATTATATTATGTATAGCATTCTTATATTGCATTCATATCTATTATGTATCGAGATTTGGGTTTGTACAATGACATTATATTATATTATCGGTAAAGTTATTACTAGCCATCGTCATCAAACATTAGGTACAACAGGTATATAATATACGCAGGTACTATAGACGTGCAATATATATATTATATAATTGCAAAATTACCTATATTTAAACTTCGACAAATTAATCGTCATATTTTCTAGAGTGAATTCTGATTTCTGAAATATGGTTGTACAATACATACCTCCATTTATATAGGCATTCAACTTTATAATAAATACAAACTTAAATATGTCTTTATATATTTTAATTGTATACCTATAGTATAATTATTAATTTAAAATTATTTCAGGAATTCCAATTGAAGTTTCGTACGTAGCTGATGAAAATGGATATCAGCCAACCGGACCTGGAGTCCACCCGGCCATTCAACGAGCAGTAGCCCAACAAGTGGCCCAAGCCAAACTAGAACCACCACAATTCAACAAATAATAATGCCTATAATGACTTAAGTGTAATAATATGATTCCAATCCCGAAATTTGTAAAAAATGAATTATAATCCAATAAAGCGATATGTACATTGAAAAAAAAAACAATTTGTATTCTATTTCTAACTCCTAAAATCAGTTTACAATTATAATTATAGTTAGTATAATATTATAATAGACTGTGCAGTAATTATGTTCGAAATATTATATAAGCAAATAATCAAAGAGCTACAAAAGAATGGAAAAAAATATTTATAATTATACTTGGTATTATTATATTTTAATTAACGTGTCTCGTGTTGGAGTGGGGCGCTTAAAATATATCTAAATCAGTCAATTTTATTTTATTTGTTTGATTCTTCTGACACTCGCAACGCACTGTTTCAGCCTTAAAATTCACTATATATATTATTATATATAGGCATCTACATAAATAAATTTGAAAAAGTTATGATACTAATCGGACTGCAATTGCATATTATGAAAATATACATATAAAACCCTTTTTTATAATCTTGGTTTTACAAGTGTATTGGTGAAAATGTAAAAACATTATACGCACTAAATGTGTGACTCGTGAATATAGGTTTCATAATCCATGTTGAGGTAGGTATGGGACATTGGTACCAAAAGACTTTAATGAAATGGAAATTACCAACTCACCTGGTTTTATATTACGTCCAACAGTATATTATATTAAGCTAGGATCTTCAAGTATTACGTTAAGTACATTATAGTTATTAAGTGCTCATTTATAAAGTTTATTTTATTACGAGTACCTAATTCCTAGATTATTCACACCTGTCTTATGAATCTGTCTTATCAAGGCAGAGGTCAGGTTGTTATCAATTCAACAAAAGTATATTATAAGTTTCATATGAGGCATCTACATCATAACTATTAATTAGGATATCAGAATCCATTTACACGAGTTTTTTTTTTACTGATTGGAAGCGGTGACGTTTTTTGTCTTAGTCTAACACTCGAATACCTACTTAATATAGGAGTTTAGACGTGTTATACTTCCAACGTAAAGAGACCTAAACCGATTGACTCAGTAAAGCGATAAGAATTCTGAAAATCTATTTGAATTTGTCGTCAAGTCTATATACTTGAGATCGAATTTTCCACATTTTTAGTTTTAGATTCTGAGTGGAACGATGAATGTATTGATTTTACAATAACGTGTGTTTTTTAAAAACATTTACGAATTTCAACTGTTAGTTAATATTTTTATAATAGAAAATACATGGGTGTGCTTAACTTATACTCGTGCGGGGTAGGTATAGGTAATAATAGGTACTTACTTTTTAAAAGTCAAAATCAAAATATGTAGTTATTTACTTAAAAAAAAAACTACATAGTAATGCAACGCAAACACAAAACATCCATTATACCCATTTAGTTATTGTATAGATGTATAATTTAGTAATTACTATTTTTGTACTTGTGCATTATTTAATGAACGCTCTCATATTATTATGTATTACTTGAACACCATAATAATTATCCGTTTCAAAAACGTGGGTAAAGCACGAATTTTCGAAGATGTTTACAAATAATATAATAATATAATATGTATGATATATACATAACATATAAGTATATAACACTGCAGTTGTATTTGCATTTTTTATTGAATAATTCACGAACGGATTGGCAAATACATATACCTGCGATACATACCTATATATCGTATACACACACAGGTCGGTTTAGTTGATACAATAATATAATATACAAATACAAAATATATATTAATGAAAAATATAAAAATATAACATGTATAATATGCATTAAAGCGTCAGCACTGCGGCGACCTCTATATTATTATATATGCCCGTAAGTCAAAACAACTTGGTAACGTAAGTTGTGTAGTAGGTATAGGTTAGGTATATGTATACACGAATCACACGCATTATTCACGTACTATATGTGCAGTAGTATATGGTATTATAATGATAGTGTCTTATCGATTCAACAGCAATAATTCGTTTTGAGAACTACCTCTTTCACGTAGTCGTCTTCCCACAGTTAAAACAATTAATAATATCAATACTGTTTATCGGTTAGAAGAAAAAAAATAGATTTGAAAATATTATTTAAACTCGTAAATGGTTACACTGATTGTCCAGAACTATTAAGTTTCCTCAATTTCAACGTTCCTCGACGTAGAACTAGATCGAATAACACTTTTTATATAGGTTCTCAAAGTACAAATTATTTATTATCTTCACCTATAAACAGAATTATGTCATTAGCGAACGTTACCAACATCGATTTTTTTAATTTTACTTCATTGGAATCTTTTAATATTTTTGTTAATAGATCTTTATGCTTTTAAATGGATTTTGTATTAAAATTGTATTAGATTATTATTATTATTGTATTATTACTATTATTGTATTATTGTGGTTACTATTATTATTGTTGTTGTTACTACTATTTGTATTATTAATATTATTTCAATATTGTACTATTATACTATATATATATTGTACCTGGATCTTATGATCCGTTAGTATTTCAAATAAAAAATAAAAAAAAAATAAAAATACGCACCTACCCATAACTAGCATAACTGGTACATTATATATATATACACACCCGGTTACCGTGATGGGTATGATATTATACGTGATGTATATTATATGTCTAAAACATCTCGACTAGGTCTCGGTGGTATATTGCTCAATAACGATAGTGTGCTGCAGGGTTATGTCTTATTATTATTGTGCCGCTGCAGACCGCGATTCACGGAGTAGGCAAAACGGGAGAGATTGCCGTGGTCGCAAACTGTTTATAAACGACCGTTTCGGCCATCCAAACATCAGTATCGATCTGACGAGCTCATCCGACAGACACCGTCTTCTCATATATTATATACCAATATAATATCAACCGTCGTCGTACACAACAAAGTTTCTCAGTTCCAACTGCAAACATCATGTCTGGCTCTAAAGTGGTGAGTTGAATCGGTTTTCCAACGACTCTAATATTATATACATACGCTTTTGTCTCACCTGTTGCGCAAATTACGAAATATAATAACAATATAAGTATAAGTATAAGTATAAGTCCAATAAATATTGTATACTGGTCACTCTAAAACGCACTTTTCAAAATATGTTTACGTTTTTCTCGTACCCGTCCTGCTGCAGGTAATGTGTCTCGCTGGAATAACTGCCCTGTTGATGATCGCGGGCTGCGCTTCGCAGACGGTGCAGCCTGCACCGGTGCAGATCGTTTCGCCATCGCCTCCGTCGCCTTATTTCAACGGCTTCAGACCGAACGGAGCGTACCCGCAACAGTACATCGGCGGACCACAGCAACAGTTCAACGGCGTGCTGCCGCCACAGTTCATCGGCGGACCCAACTTCGCTCAGCGTTTCTACAACAACGGGCAAAACCCCGCGTACAACGGACAGTTCGTGCCGATCTTACAGCAGTCGTTTGACCTCTCCCCGGAGGGCAGTTACACTTTCGGGTGAGTTTAGCTTGTATTTTTGACCTAACCTAACATAACCTATGGGCATTATAATATACCATAGTATAACTATATTATACCCACTGTATTACATTAAGTTCTAATAATATATATGCTCGTCGGCTTACAGTTACCAGTCCGCCGACGGAACTCAGAGACAGGAATCGGGAGGTCTGAGATATCCCGCCGTACAAGGATACCCACCAGTGATGGCAGTCCAAGGATCGTACTCCGCCATAACTCCAGAAGGTACCTAACTTCACATACTACATAATAACATGCATATAACAACTAACACGTCGTAGATTCACGAGTATGCGTTTAATTTTTATTCGATTTACTCTATTCGTGGTCGACACGAGTGCAGTCCACCGGCATTTGTGGGCCACAATATACGAGTACTATACGACTCAGAAGTAGTAGTTCGACGGCGATATAACGATATTAGTGTATGACAACAGCCATTGATTCGGCGGTATAGTTTTGAAGAAATACAATTCGAATGTCACTCTTACTTCTCGTTTCGGCTATAGTTGTAGGTAATAATATAATATAATACGATGGTCGCATTACTCGCATTGTAAACGTCATAATATTCTATACCGAACAATATTGTATACAAAGAACCCACAAGATACGCGCCTACTCACATAAACGCGCGCGGTTCGACAATAGAGATGGAGCGCATACCTAACACTAAAACATATAATAATTAATATTATATTATGTATAGCATTCTTATATTGCATTCATATCTATTATGTATCGAGATTTGGGTTTGTACAATGAAATTTTATTATATTATCGGTAAAGTTATTACTAGCCATCGTCATCAAACATTAGGTACAATAGGTATATAATATACGCAGGTACTATAGACGTGCAATATATTATATAATTGCAAAATTACCTATATTTAAACTTCGACAAATTAATCGTCATATTTTCTAGAGTGAATGCTGAAATATGGTTGTACAATACATACCTCCATTTATATAGGCATTCAACTTTATAATAAATACAAACTTAAATATGTCTTTATATATTTTAATTGTATACCTATAGTATAATTAATTTAAAATTATTTCAGGAATTCCAATTGAAGTTTCGTATGTAGCTGATGAAAATGGATATCAGCCAACCGGACCTGGAGTCCACCCGGCCATTCAACGAGCAGTAGCCCAACAAGTGGCCCAAGCTAAACTAGAACCACCACAATTCAACAAATAATAATGCCTATAATGACTTACGTGTAATAATATGATTCCAATCTCGAAATTTGTAAAAAATGAATTATAAGCCAATAAAGCGATATGTACATTGAAAAAAAAAACAATTTGTATTCTATTTCTAACTCCTAAAATCAGTTTACAATTATAATTATAGTTAGTACAATATTATAATAGACCGTGCAGTAATTATGTTCGAAATATTATATAAGCAAATAATCAATGAGCTACAAAAGAATGGAAAAAAATATTTATAATTATACTTGGTATTATTTTATTTTAATTAACGTGTCTCGTGTTGGAGTGGGGTGCTTAAAATATATCTAAATCAGTCAATTTTATTTTATTTGTTTGATAAGGAAAAACCGGATTTTTTATGCAAAATTGATTTTTTACAAAAACTGAATTTTGGTGTAACTTTTAAAACAAATTACCGTAGATACATAAAATTTTCACTGGTTGTTTATATTTCCATTTTCTAAACATGATCACATTTTCAGTTTCCAATTTTATTAGTTTTTTCTCTACGAATGTCAATAAAACTTTATTTGTTGAGTAAAAATACTTGAAAATTAAATACAAGGCTCCTACTATATTGTTACAATGACATTTGAAAATTATTAAAAATCTTTATCCACAGTTTTTTTTTATTAGCATTTAATGTTCAAAAATTGACAAAATATGGAAAAATCTCGAAAATTAGCAAATTATTTTGAGTTAAGAATTCGTAAAAATTTTTCTTTTAAAATCTAAGATTTTAAAATGTAATGATGCAAGATTCCTTATAAGATTATCTACTTTTATAAAAAAAAAAAAAATGACTATAAGAAAGTCAAATTAAATTTTTATGAGCGTTTGTAATTCAAATTTTTACAACATTGGATATTCACTCGATTTCTCATGTAGCGATTTTCTTAATTTGTTGTAATTCAAAAACGAAAAATTGTAGATAGGTACTTGAAAATTTCACTGAATGTTTATGTTATGAATTCTTATACTTGATAAAATTTTCAAAATATTTTGACTTGTTTTGAACTGTTTACGGACAATTTCATATTAAAATTTTTTTTTTCTCTGAGGATCAATTAAGTTTTATCTATTTGGCCAAAAAGTGTAAAAATTGAATACAAGGCTCCTGATATATTGTTAAAATAGCAGTTAAAAAATATTAAAAATACATAATAAAATTTAAAATTGAATAATTATTTTGTAGTTAAAAATTTATAAAATGATCAACTTTTATATCTAAGGATTGAAAATTTAAAACAAGATTCCACGTAATTAGTTAATCCTGTTACCAAAGTTATAAGTACCTTGGAATTTATTATAGGTCAATTTTTTTAATTCCATAGATATAAGTATATAATATGTCTTACACCTAGACTGAAATACCGTCTCCGTTAAGAATCATTTTTCTTATACAATCATATTATATCATTGAATCCAAATTTAATACCATCCATTATAAAGTGACCCACTTGTAACCTACTGTTCAGCAGAGCGACATCCACTTGCCCACCTTTTTTTGATTTTAACTTTTAAAAAAATTGTAATATAACAATATTTTTATATAATACTTTTAAGATCTAAACATTTTCAATGCCATCTATCGATGTCGTTTAAATAGAAAAATTTTTTTAATAACTAGTTAACATATCAATTTTTAAAGGTTATTAGGTAATTATAATTATTTACGTAATCCTAACCTATACTAACAAATTACAAATGGATATGCCATACCTACAATTCTAAAATTTTCTCAAAATAACAGAAATTATGAAGAAAATCACGAAGAAATTACAAATTTTTTTCGTAATATTTTACTTATACAGGTATAATAATTTTGCCATCCTTTGCTGAGCTATATTTGAGTATTCGTATATTATGTAATAAATTTTGAATTCGGTATAATGTTTTTAATTATATTAGCTTAGGTATTATAAATTAATTCCATAATAACGGAAAAAGTAAGATGAACCATCAAATAAAAAATAAATATAATACGAGGTACACGTTTCAAAAATACTATACTGCAATAGTCAGACCATATAGGTCCATACGACTAGATACAATGGTATAGTACAATATCTAATTGTCACCGGTAAACTAATGGTTACAAATATTACAATCAATACTAGTATACTATTATACACATCTACATTGATGATATTAAATAATAATTATAATAATTAATAACAATAGGTACTATTATAAAGCATATTAAAATCGTTGATATGATTGTCAGATTGAACTGACTGTTATTATTTTTTTTATAGGTACGATATAGTTACAAATATAATGTGACATACGTAACACCGCTGATAACCAAAGATATTGTTCGTTGTTTGTAAATTATAAATACTTATTATACTAGTTGTTATTATTGTAGATACCTATTCATTTTAGGAAAAATTACATAGATACAATTTATTATTATTTAAATTGTTTAATGTATTATTACATCACTATATAGTGCAATCATTAACGAAACGAATTTTTATTTTTCATACCTAATGTAATTAAAGTATCATCGTACCTACCTATTATTAAAAATGTATAAAAAAATAATGTTATTCTCATTATAATTATTTTAAACAAGTTATTTTTAAATTTGGTTTTGGTCATTTGGATACCATCCGTATTGGTTTTTTAATCCTGGAATTTTTATCCGTAGGATATTTTTTCTAATACCGGAGACTGAAAAGGTTCATGCCATTCATTGTATAAAATGCTTAAAATTGGTCAAATTATTCTGAAAATGTCATTGTGTACCTATATAAAAAATAAAAATATACCATGTAATGCTAAAAAGTTTCAAGTGCGCTTCTTCCAATGATATATATTTTTTTAAATAAGTACACCAAAATAACTAAAATCGATCTAGGAAATTCGTTATTTTTTTGTTTAAATAACCAATTTTAACAAAATGTCACCCCCAAACGTGTATAAAAAAATTGTGCCTATGTATTTTTCACTTCTGTAAGAAAAACTCACGGAGAGCCTCGTAATATAGTTGTAAGTTACATTTGACGAAAAAATAACAATTCTATCAAAATTGTATTTGAACATAATTGGTATATATGCCTCTAAAAGAACCAAAATTTAAAATTAACCTAGAAAAAGGTAATGCTAATATACATATTTGAAAAACAAGTCTCTGAAATAATTTCTTATTAATTATAAAAAAAATGTAATCTCATTTGTCAAAAATTGCAGGTTTCAGGTAAACAGTTTCATTTTAGTTTTTCCCTGCAATAATAATGAAAAGTACTACTAGTATACTGGGATTCAGAGCCGGTGCTATTAAAATCTATGGGGGGGGGGGGGGGGATGTCATAATAATTTTCGATTCAAAATTTTATATTAGCAGACTTCAAAATAAAAATGTCTGAAGGTTTGATATATATGTTAGTTACTTCAGTATATTAAATATTTGAAAATACAAATTATAAAAGTGGGTCACATTAGTCATTTTTACCCTATTGGCCTGTGCTGACTGTTGAACTACACTTAATATAATATGACAAACTATACATAAGTGAACGGCATCACGATCCCACACACACCACTTCCCAATGAGATCCCCTTTGAGATCTAGGTAATTCTAGTTTTGACCCACCGTCCCACCCGAAGGCTGCAAAGTACCAGCTACTATCTATATAACATTTTCTACCAAAAACTATCATAATATATTAATATTGGTATATTATTACATGCTTCGCAAATAAGCTATACCTAGTCGATAAGCTCAGAATCTTAAAATACGCAATAAATGGCCTATGTTATTTCCTGGTTATGCATCTGGTATAGGTATACTGCAGGTATACCTATACCTATACTTATACATAAAAAATGGACACGACTAGGAGAAAAACAATGAGAAAATGATTTGCAAGAAAACATATCAATGACAATGATTTTATACAGAACTGATATAATGATGTATATATATAATATACCTTTATGATATGTGATGAAAGCTTAATGCAAATTATGTACCTAATGAATTATAGAGTAGGTACCTATATAGACTATATAGAGATTAAAATGTTTTGTTTGTTATTTCATATTATAGGTACGAAAGTATCCACCTACCTATAGCTATCAGTGAACACATTACAATTATTATGAGATAGTACATTTATTATATTATGACTTTGACTTTTTTGAAGTGTAGTAGGTATAGTGCGAGCAATATAGGTAGGTAATATAGGTAACCTAGGTATGGTCACTTAAGAAAAAATTAGGAAAGCAGGAGAATTAAGAGGACATTATGAACATGTTTCAATGTTTCACAATTGATCACTTATTATTATGAAGATTAATATTGCAATGTATACCTACCTACCTACCTACGAAATGTCAAAATGTGATTTCATTGAAAATATTTTGTTTGAAAATTTAAAACATTACACTTTGGACATTTTTAATTGAACAAAATATATTTAGGAATAGGTATAGTTGATTCGTGATTACTGGTTAGTATACTGAGTGAAATTGAAAATTGAAAATAATATAATTATTTTACAACCAGAGTATTTATCGCTATTCGTTTAGAATCAGTACATTATAATAGTTTTCTCGAACCAATCAGAGTTTATAAACCACTATCTAGCAGCGGATTATAGAGTTGCATAAGTAGTATGTTTAACGTATAAAATATGTACCTACCTGCATGGCTGTATGGCACTTATATGAGGCACTTATATTGATAAATTATAGCTAGCGATTATTTTACAATTTAAATAATTTTTTTACTGGCCATATAATATTGGTATAATATGACTAATATGTTATCATTGTAGTGTGGTTGAACACTTAAAAAATTATGCATATGCATAAACAATAAACATGGTACCTAGGTAGGTATATATACATGTTAAAACGACTAGAAATAAAAAATAATACCTATAATATGATACACAATATATACATACAGTAGGTACAATATTAAATATAATATAAACAAACTTTATGAATTATTAAAATTGTACCTATAACATAATTTAACCACCACCACCCCGCTATAACAGTGTGGCTTTCATTATATGTTTGTAACTTAATTTTTAACTGTTAAATAAATTACCCGAGCGATTAAACAAAATACCATAATAATGTATAATAAAATATATATTAAAAGCGTATTATATGTTATTTGAGACTATAGGTAGGTATACAATTATATCGCTTTTGCAGTTGTGCCTATTTCATAAATATATTTTTAAAAACACAAATTAAGCGCTATGAGTACGTATTCTTATATATTTTTCATTGACCCTGGGTCAAGTACGGAAACATACTTTTACTTACGGCGAGGATTCACCTGTTATTACCGCATGTAAATAATAATACATACAATATAATATTATATAAAAAAAAAACCCGTACCTACTCTGATTTTTTTGCGCTATTATATTATGATGCACATCATACCCATTCTGACAGCGTGTAATTATCTGTCATTTGGTGGCAAGAATATAGTAATGAAAAAACTGACAGTTATAAAATATCGTATTATATTCGTATACGTTTGCACGTAGTATTGCATTAAATTATATATTTTTTAACGCTAAAATCGATTACATTGTAACCCGAGGGCCATTATATAGTTTCGACATTTGGTAATTTTATGTAAATGTATTTGGACTGAAGAACTTAGAACAGATAAATATTTTCGTTAGTTTATAAATCACGATTTTCTATGTTAGCCGTTAAGACTCTATTTTTATGTTTACACGAACGGTACGTTTCACGAGCTAGTTGCACGTAGCTTAGGTACCTACCCGAGTAAAAAGGGAGTACAATTGGTACGAAAGTTGATAGGTAATAGGCTTCGTTTAAAAAATCATAACAGCTGACAGACTCGTCATACGAATAATAACGAGAAAAATAATATATAGATTATAGGTGTAGGTACTTCGTTTATGTTAATGGGAGTAGGTTACTAGAACGGTTTTATTAAAAGTTGGGGAGTGTTATACACTTATATAACTATAAACTACTATAGATTGAAAAGCATTGAAACATCACTTTCAAAAAATATATCATACCCTAAGTAAAAATGAAGTATTCTGTATTTTTAACATTATTTATAAACAAATGATGTTAGCCTCGTGGATTAAAATGTTCTGCATAGGTATATTATAGGTACCTTCCAATTATGTAGTTTCAAATTTGTAATGGGATTCCTAAATTGCTGGATTCGGAAAAGAGGAAAGTTCAAATTTTTGTTTCACACTTGAATGCATTTTGTCTATGTTGCACGCGGAAAGAGAAAACAAACAGAGCGCTAATACACGTTCTTAAATTTGAATTCGATATGATATGATACGATTCTAAGGGAATATACGGTATGTCAGCCTATATTACTAAGTAGGTGGGATATTTTATGGTATTATTGCTATTTAAGTAATTTATTTTACTATTAGTAATACAGTAGGTAGGTTGGATTATTTTTTGCCCAAAACATTGCATTTGAAAATGTCACTGTGTGTAAACATAATATAATAATATTAACATAGCAGGTAATATTATACTTGTATACTTTAAAAGTTAATTGGTATATGCAAAAGTTATGAGGAGCTTTGTGTTAAATTTTCAAATTTTTTGATCAAGCAAAAATTTTTTTATTGATAAGTATTTAGAAAAAAAAACAAAAAATGTTGAATCATTGAAAATAATTTTAACTTCATCCAATTTTCTACCCAGGACCACACCCAAAGTTGAAAATTAAAACGTTTTTTTTGACTACTTTTCTTGTACACACGCACACAAAACAAATTTATTGTAAAATCAATACATTAATCGCTCTGCTCAGAATCTAAAATAGATACACAGATACCGTTTACATAAACATAATAATATGTATGTTAAACTAAAAATAAAGTGTAAGTGGATGTCGCTCTGCTGTACAGTAGGTTACAAGTGGGTCACTGTAAAGGATGGTATTACATTTGAATTCAATGATATAGGTAATATCAATTATCATTGTATACGCAAAATGATTCTGAGCGGAAACAGTTTGTCAGTCAAAGATAATTTACATTATATTTATATTGTTATTAGGTACTTATTATTAATACGGTAGTCGGTGAGTTGAATTAATATTATAAAATTACAAAAAAATAACAAAAATCATTATTCTTGGTTATTTAATATGTAATTTCGTCGAAATTTTTACTTAAAAAAACTATAAAAAAAATCTGTGTTTATGTGTATTTTTTAAATTTTTTGGTTATAGAATATCTACTTACTGCACTACTACTAACGTAAGTACTACGAACATAGGTAGTTATTAGAGGTGGGTCGAACTCAAAAATATGGCCTCGAACCGAACCTTGGTATGTCGAACCGAACTCGAACCGAACTTTTTAATCGTAAATCGAACCGAACTTTTTAGTGTGATGTCGAACTCGAACCGAGCATTTTATTCAACATCAAACCACACCAGTACCATATATTTAATTACCAAACTGAACCCAAGATAAACTTTTGAAATCAATGGCAAATGAAAGCTTTATAGTTTTTACTTTATA
>NC_042494.1:164757106-164795906 GCF_005508785.2 Acyrthosiphon pisum | reverse complement strand
ATAGCCGTCTCCTTCTCGTCATGGAAGTCGGTCGCCATTTACTAAGCAGGCAATGTTTACAAAATAATATTATCATAGTATATATGTATATAAATAAATGTAAAATAAATGTAAACATTGCCTGCTTTGTAAATGGCGGCTATCTAGTTGTTGTATATATCTATGTAATTTTCAGCTCGATTATATTTATCTTCATCTTGATCAAATTCTAGTTATCTATGTATGTAGTATGTACTATGTGCCTATCTATATAAGTTATTTCAATGGATAAAAAAATGTTGAAAATTCATATTTTTTATTTCATGTTTATTAATTAATTATTTACATCTTATTTTTTGTTTATTTTTAAAATGTTTTAACTGAGTATCTAAAAATCCAAAAGGATTAGGACATTTATCCTTTTTTTTTTCAAAATATATAAGCTGTTTTGTATGATTAAGATTTAAGACAGATGATAATGTTTCAAGTTCTAATGAAGTTTATTTAAAAATTAAACTATTTTATTTTATGTTTTTTTTATTATGTTTAAATTATGTATTTCTTTTATTTTACCTGTGTCACTGAATAGTGAATATTTTCAAAATTAAACATGAAATTAATAATTATCTAATATTTATCTATATAAAAAATAAAAATGTATTAATTTTTAACTTTATCTAGATACAGTTTAATATAACTTTATGTATAAGTATATTTAAAGGTGGGCATTAACTAGTTAAAAAGTTAATTTTAATTTTATGAATAACTATAATCATTATAAATATTAGCTTTTATTTTTTAATTTTATTCAGCGTGTTACGAACTTCAATTATAAAAATTATAAATTATAAATAGTACAAAAACAACAAATTACAAAACCAAAATAATTATCCAAGTCTATAAATAATTCAATACCACAAGGAATAACCAATGCCTGGACAATATTGTGGTTTTAAATTTTCATTTGTATTTTGTAATATTTAAAATTTAAATGCATAGTATAATATAAAGTATTGTATATACTATATTATACCATATAACTATATAGATTATAGACAATAGAAAAAATAAAAATAAAATAAACTCAACAATGAACAGCGGTAACATTTTTAGTTCGAAACGTTTGACATGTTAGTATTTTTTGCTGTTTGTATATTTTTTGAGTTCGAACTATTTTAATTTTCAAACTTTTTGTTCGAGTTCGGTTCGGTTCGGTTTTTTTAAAACTTGGTTCGACTTTCGAACTTGAACCGAACAACTAAAGTTCGGTTTGATTTTTCGAACTTCGAACAGTTCGACCCACCTCTAGTAGTTATTCTGTAACCAAAAAATCTTGTTTTAAATTTTCAATCCTTAACTATATATTCAACAATTTATACATTTTTAACAACAAAATAATTTGTAAATTTTATAAAAAAGAACGTTCCTATATATTATTTAATATTTAGCAACTGATGTTGAAATAATATATTATCAGGAGCCATGCATTAAATTTTCAAGATTTTTGACCCAATAATAAAATTTTATTGACATTTATAGAAGAAAAATAAAAAAAATTTGAAACTCAAAATGTCTGTAAACAGCTCAAAACAAGTGAAAATGTTATGGCTTATATAAAATGTTAATATAAACATACAGTGAAAATGTCATGTATCTGCGGCCATTTGTTTTATAGTTACACCAAAAACCAAAATCAATTTTTTGCCTTGGAAGTTCATGATTTTTCCTTAATTTTTTGTTTTTGTTTTTCCCAACCCTTTTGAAAACTACTGAGAATTTTTTACTTTTGACCCCCCAAAGTACCAACTAGATTCATTTTCCCATCAGAAAAGATACTGTCAAAGTCCAGCCATTTTTACTGTCCTAAAAGATGATAATAGACACAAATAAAAACATCATTGTAAAATCAATACATATACATCAAAGTGCTCAGATTCTAAAAATGTTTATGACATGTGTAATACCGACAGGTTTAACAGACAATAACAGGATAACACATTGATCAACTCCAAATTTTTTTTGAACCATATGAAAATACTTATATCAATAATAAAAAATGCAAAATATGAATGTGTAAAAAAATAAAATACAATGAACAACTTAGGTAATGAATTTATAGTCAATTCAAATTGTTTTATTTTAAATTTTCAATTAAGTATGATAAAATATTTAAATAGATTGGTACAATATAGTTTTTATTTTAAACAATTTTAATATAATACAATTTATATAAAAAAAAAAATAATTTATTGCAATATTTATATATATATTTATTTATTACAGGCCAAAGCCTAACAATTTTATAAGAATCAATTTGAACATATATTTTCCAAAACAGAGTTAAAAGAGGTTAGAAGTGTGTTTGTTTGCAAGACACATCACACTTCTACCTCATGTAACCCTGCCATATAAATATATGAACAAATTAATTCTTGTTACTTGTTAGATAGGTATTAAATTATTCTTAAATAGTAGGAAAAAATAACATACCATGTAAATAATTTTAACAATAAGAACAATTACAAAATCTAATTGTTTAAAATGATAAAGGTAAAGATATAATAGGAAGGAAACGAGGAAAGAGTTCAAGGCATTGACGTTACTTTAGTACTATAATTTTGTTTAAGATCATCTCTTACTTTTGGCAAATATTTTAATGCTTCATATTTGTTTCCATGTTCAATACAGACATCTACAAACGGCTAAAAATAAATGTCAAAGAAAAATGTTTGAACTATGCAAAAAAACAGTATCAAATTAAATTAAGTTTTCTTACCTCGTATCCAATTGGAGACTTTTTTACTTTTGATAGCTTTTCAAGTTCATTCCAATCTTGTTGCTTAGCTAGTATAGTTAATCGTGCCCACCAATACCTAAAAATAACATTTTAATATATTAATATAAATTAACCACAATCAAAAACGTATTATATCATATAAAATGACAGTATTTTATAACAATATACAATATTATTAGGTTACTATTTGATAAGTGATAAGATTATTAGTCATTATTATTATGTTTATTAAGCATTGTAGTTGATAATTTAGTAATATTCTTAATAGTACTTGGGCATTTACTTGAGAATTTTTCAATTAAATCAATACTGACAAATAAGTAATCGGTATTTAATTAAATTAAATTAAAACCTATTTAATTTTGTCACTTTTAACTAAACAAATAAAAATAATATTGTATTCACCTTCTTTCAGGGACTTTGAATTCTGAACGTAATTTATCAGCAAGTTTTAGTTCATTTATTTCTATTAACTTTAGAAGAGTGTCATTCAATGTCAAATTACGAAAATCATTCTTCAATTTTTCTTCTAAGCTGCTTTGATATCGTATTAACTTAATTTGGCTTTCACAAGTAGTCAATGAAAATTCATCTCGTGTTCTTTTATAACAGTTAATTGCTTCATTAATTGATACAGACATTTCTTTAGTGTTCTAAAAAGAACATGCATATTTTATAATATAGTATCAAATGAAAATAAATTACACTTCATGAATATATGCTAAATCTTGTAATATTACTTTTGATTTTATCGACTCAGTGATATGATAAAGTGCTAACTCTTCATGATTATCTTCTTGTGTGTACATATCCAACAGTGAATACCCTGATTGCTGATGACAATATTTTATGTAAAGAGCTTGAGCAACAGAACTTTTTTTTATTTCCATCTAACAAAAATCAAATATTGTATTGAGTTTAAAATGTAGTAATTATGACCAGTATTTGTCTAAAAATTTACAATTATTGTTCCAGTAGTTTAATTAATTATTTAGACTTTAAGTTTTAAACTAACTTGAAATTTTCCAAGAGGCATAGAAGTTTGCATATGAAGTAATACCATATAAACAAGATCAGTATTTCCACTTTCAACAGCTTTTTTCAGAGCAATGGTATCTTGTTGGTATTTTAATAACAATGGTATTTGCAAATTGACTTGTGTTTCATAATCTAAAAGCTATTACAAAATTCATATTTATAAGTTCTTAACACCAATAGTGTACGGCAAGGCTGGGCAAGTTAATGATTTTTTTTAACTCAGTTAAGTTAAGTTAATATGCACCAATAACAAAAAGTTAAAAGTTAAAAGTTAATTTAACTATAAGTTAACTCAGTTAAGTTAAAAGTTAATACACATTTTTTGTTAACTTTTTATTAAGTTAAAAAAAAGTTAAGTTGTTTATACAATGCTAACATACTTAATTTTTTTCCAACCCAAAACTAAATTATAGACTAAAGTGTTTATTATCTTATACATTGTTTCCATATTGGTTAATTTCGAATTATATACATTTTTTACTTTAAACAATTCACGGTAAATATTTTTTGACATGAAAACGAAATATACTGAAGTAGTGAAATATGATAAAATTAAAAACAAAATAAATTAACTTAACTTACTTCTTGAAATGAAAAATTAACTCGTAAATTTCACGTTAATTAAAAAAGAAATTTAGTAAGTTAACAGTTAAGTTAATGAAAAGCCAAAATTAACTAGTTAAGTTAAAAAGTTAATATAAAATTAACTTATTAACTTAACTTTAACTTTTTAACTCGTTAATACCCAGCCTTGGTGTAGGGTAAGAAAATATTAAAAGCTTTATTATATTGTTGTTATAGGTACAAACATTGATTATAATTAAGTATTAATAAATATTTATGATTAACAGCAGTAGCTCTAAACCAGCATTTCTCAACTTATGGTATGCATACCACTAGTGGTATCTGCGCGGAAAGTTCATAGGTGGTATGCTAAAAAATTTCCCTTTATAAAAAAAATGGAATTGATCATTATTCATATTAAATATTGTTTAATTTATTTGATATTAATAATGATTGTACCTACATATTAAATTTTTATTTGATATATTTAAATGCTTAATATTCATCATAAATTTATAGTTCCTAATAAAATAAAATTCCATACATGTAAAATAACGCATACATTTTTGATAAGCAAAAAAAAAAAAAGCTATGTGATATATGACAATTTTCAAACTGTGCAGGTAGTACGCAGATATAAAAAGGTTAAGAACCGCTGCTCTAAACCATCAATATATGAGAAAAACTGAAGTGATTATAAAAAAGAGAATTGACAGAATAAAGTAGAATTTGATTCATTTGGAACATAACATAATCCGTGAAATATTTATTTTAATGTTAACATTAAAATATATTACAATATATTTATTGTTAATAGGTCTTTTGTCATATATATAAAATCCGGTTTTTGATAATACATATATGTGCATAATATAACATCGTAAGTGAGGCCTACAGTATGCTATATGGACTTAGACGGTAGAGGTTACAGAAAGCAAGGTGAAAATTCAAGGTGTACATTGAACGAAAAAAGGTTGAGAAATGCTGATATTATGTCCTTATAGGTATAACAATTATTTATAACTGGGAGTTGGGACCATGGGCCCAAAGATAGTTTTTGAATAATAAACCAATATTTGCCTCCTATACCAGGTGATTTTTTTATCATTGAAAACTCATGATATAATTGCAGTTTAGCTACCACGCAATTTTTTCAATTTTTTTTTTGAAACATGTATTTCAACGAGTTAAGAACGATGGTGCAAAAATAAATTTCCGCAAATGATTAGTTTTGAAGTTATAGACTTGCAAAGTTCCCGTTTTTCTTAAAAAATTATATTTTTAAATATTTTTTAACCTTATAATTTTTGAAGCTTTTTACTTTTTTTAAGGGTTTTAATTTTATATTCCAAAGCAGAATATTTTTCTTAGTATTTTGATACATGAAAATCGAATTTCGGGTGAGTAGTTTATGAGTTATAAATAGGGCTCGGATTTATATGTAAATACATATTTTCTCTGCGACATGATAAACTAATTTCAGCAAGTGATAAATTTGTTTACAATATTTTTGATAAAACGAGCTATATTTGATTTTACATATTTTTACATATTTTGTCATAAATACATGTTTTTACATATATCACAATTATTCAATTTTTTCTCACATATTTATACAATTATACTGTTCTAATGTCTTTTCTTCAGATTTAGAATAATTGAAAGGTTATCATGACTATATATTAAATCGACGATCTTTTGAATTCGAATATTTAAAAGTGCAAGTTATTATTAATTATAATCAAGATAATTAGTTAACCATAGATAAATATGCATTTTTTATTACATTTTATTTTATTATTAATTATTATTAAGATTTTATGACAATATCGGCGATCTTTTGGATTTGAAAATTTAAAAATGAATGTTGAATCATGTTTGTAATCAATATAATTAGATAAATATACATTTTTTATTACATTTTATTATATTATTAATTATTATTTTTTTTCAATAATACATATTTTGAAATCTTTAACACGTATTTATGTACATATTTTTAATGTATAAATACATACTTTGGTTATATAAATACATATAAATCCGAGCCCTAGTTATAAATATTCAAAGTTTAGATGAGCGGAGTGGTCGGAGTGGTACAGGGTTACCCCGCAAAATATTTGTCCACTTCTCCGCTCATCGTTGAATATGTATAACTCATAAACAACTCACCTGAAATTCGATTTTCATGATCAAAATACTAAGAAAAATATTCTGCTTTGGAATATAAAATTAAAACCCAATGTTGTCATTCAAAAAAGTAAAAAACTTAAAAAATTATAAGGATAAAAAATATTTAAAAATATAATTTTTTAAGAAAAACGTTGTTTTATAAGCAACTTGAAACTATGTAAAAAAATCTTTTCAAAAAAATTTAGAATTTTTGAAATAATGAGTGTTCAATGATAAAAGAATCACCAAGTATAGCTTATTGATATGTTATACATACTTTTATAGCAAGTTGTATTCTGCCACTATTTGCAGCCATTTCTGCAATACTATGATATGATACTCCAGAATATTTTCCAAGTTTATCAGCAATTGTAATTGCTAATTGTTCTTTATCTACTTGTGTTTGTTTCACCTGAAATAACACTATATAAGACTAATTCAATAAATTACTAAACATTTTTTTTTAAATATTAACCTTAAACTTAGCCCAATGAGTTAAAATACGGCTAGATCCTAGATTGCTTGACATACGAATATAAGAGGAAGCTTGTAAAGCTAAATAGTAATGCCGTTGACCAACAAGTTTATCCAATAATGTTTGTACTGATATTTTTTGCAGCCTATTAACAAATTAATTACAGTGGTGTATGATTTAGGTTTAAATGTCTGAAATATATTTACCAGACACCTATACAATATATTTAAATTAAATGATTTTTAATTTGTATGCTTACTGAGGATATGTTATAGAAATACCAATTTTTGGATCTCGGACAGCGTTTAGAACTCTGAGTAATCTACATAGATTTATATATTGTTCTGGATTCCAGTTTTGCAAAAATGTTTTTCCAAATTGAGCAGCCTATTAAAATTGTAGTTATTTTTAAGTTTCATGAAGTTAAAGAATAATAATACATTCAACATAGCTCCTAAAACTTTCAAGATGTACCAATTAGGAATTTTAAAACTAACTTTCATCAATAACTTCTGTGTTGAAGTATCAATCTCATGTCCTGCAGCTTTGATACAATGATCAACTGCAGTTTCCAACATTTGATTTACTAAATGTATATATTCATTAGCTCGGTGGTTTCTTCTCTATACATAATTAAAACATAATTTTTAAATATATATCTAAGGCATTTATTTATGAAAATTACCTCAAATTGCTTAGAAGCCTCAACTAAATAAGAACTAGGGCTAGTACTATTAATACGAAAAATTTCTTGTACATAATGAGGTACTAATTGTAACATATCATTTGAAAACGCTCCTATTACTCGTACACAGTCAATTTCTGATACTAAACAAATAGGGTCGGTATATATAAAAGATACTTGATCCTCAATTTTACCAATAATCATCACTGTTTCTTCCGATCTAAAATATAGTGCAACTCCTTCTGTCCCACACCTATTTATAAAATGTAATAATTATATTATTAGACTACTTAATACATTGAATATTGATAAACATAAATACCAAGCCATTTGATCAATGGAACTAGAAAACGATTTTCTATAAATTCTATAAACTTTTCGTAAATCTGAAGATCCGATCCAAATTATATTATCATTATTTAATAGAGCAATATATTTGTGATCAGCTGAAATACAGATTTTCTTAATTGAATTTGAAAGACTTGTATCATTGTTATAATCTGTGTCATTAAATCCAATAAACTGTAAAATTGTAATCAACATTTTATGTATATTTACATTTTTTTTTAAAACACATTAACATACTTGTTGTTTGCATTCAGCATGAGAAACAGAATACAAAGAATGATTTGTTGAAATCAATATGTTTGTTTGTCTTTCTAATAATACTATTTCCCATAAATTTGGCAAACTATTCATATCTGTAAGAATAAAAATAACAAAAATTTAAAAATATTATTTTAATTTTTAGTTGGATAATTTTATTTAATAAAAATAAATTTTAACAAATCTTATGTTTATGATTTTTAAAGTGATGAAAATATTGGTAAAATATTCTGCTACTGTTATTGTATGATTTGTTAATATAAAGTATTATTGTTACCCCCTTCAGATAATTCATAGTAAAGACAAAAGTATTTTTCCAAAATGAATTCAACAAATACTATCCTTCATTCACATTTAGAAGGAGCCTCAGAGTCCAAAATATGGCAAGGGATAGTTTTACTACACAGCAGGCATATACATGGTTGAATAGATGGTAGCAACAAACAGATTTTGCCAGTCCAACATTCTGAAACTGCCCGCCTATAAGGTGACTAATTAATTTGAATTTAGTAAAATAAAGGATATAACATTCGATAATCAAATTTCATAAAGATTGCATATTAGAAAGTACATTCTTAAATCCAAATTCACAACTAGTGTATAATCCGATGTATTGTGTAAAGAACAGTTTCACTATAGAAGATAAAATATAAAAACATTTAATTCCTCCTTAAATATTTTTTATGAATTTAATACCTGGAATATCTGGTAAAATGTGAACTTTTACTTTTGTAATATCATTCATGACATAAATATTGCAGGTCTCTGTTAATACTGCTACAATAGTTCTTGTAAAGTTACTTGTAATTCTTGCATCTAATAACTTAACACCTTGTCGGTCCTATAATAAATAGGTATATAAAAAAGTAAGAATAGGTTGATACTCAGTCAATTTTAATATTGAAACAACCTTTATCATACTAAACGTATGCTGATAGTTTCCAAACAAATCATAAATTAAGACCAAACCATCATCTTGGCAACATAATATTTCTTCATTGTTTGACCATCCTAAATTGATTAAATGGCCTGAACTCCACTATAAAAATAATAATAGATTAAAATTATTTTTATGAATTATTGTAATAGCAGTATTAACATTAAATTAAACTAATGTAAAGTCATAATATACCTACAATAACATATATTTGCATACATATATGATCTATGCTAAATTAATTTATCTCAAAACAACTAACAATTAACAAATTAAGTATATTAAATATTTAAAATGTATTAAATTCTACATAATTAAATCTGTATATATATATTACGGATAGCTAATTAGCTTTATCATATTTTATGAACATAAAATGTTTAATGTTTAGTATAGCTAGGTAATTAGTAAATAATTATGTATCTACCCATTAAAATAATACACAAAATATTTTATAGAATACTCTATATTTTAAATACCTACTAACAATTAGTAAAACTTTTATAAAATTAATCAACATCAGAATTTAAAATGAAATGTTTATAATATTGAAATGACTAGTACAAGTACCTAATACATGGATAGATGTCTTACATACCACAAAAGATGAAATAATTTTTCCAGATGATGTGTATACTGAAATTATTGGCTTTCCGACTGTTTTTACGGACACCAATTTTGTTCGATCACGTATAACAATCACTGGTCCTCCACAAGGTGCTGCAATTACAACAGATGTGCTAATATCTATTTCATTGCACCAATACATATCAGAATACATTTCAAGTTTCCTGGAAGTATAAAACCAATTTAGAAATAATTTACAATTTCACATATATTATTATAATATAGGATAGATTATTCATTATTTTGTAATGTTAATATTATAATATTATTAAAATAACGTTATACTAATATAATAATATTTTTAGACAAACAATTACTATCTGGGTAAAGTAGAAAAATCAAACATTTCTTATTTAAGTAGGATTTAAATTGTAAATATTTGTTTAAAATAAAATACAATTCAAATACCAAATAGAAAATTAAGACGGGTATGTTTTATTAAGTCAGATAATAATCTACTTGGGTAAAAATATGTACCTAAAAGTTTTTATAATACAACAAATTATAATTATAAATGTTTATAATCAAATTATATTTTGGAATGATCAATTTAAATTTAAAATACCTACATTCAATATTTTCAAGAAGAAAATATTGATACGTCATATGTACCTAACAATATGTAGTAGTTATGTATAACTCGTATCATAGTTTGAGTCCGATATGTATATAATTAATACACTCAAATATTCTATTTGAATTAGTGGTTGTGTCATAACAATATTAAAGATAATTAAATCAAAATACATTTGTACATAACATTCCTATACCTGAAGTAATTTTCAGTTCCATATGGAACCCATTCAGATGTAAGCAGTGACATATTTACAAATCAACAATCCAATTCAAATTCTACAACGTAAGATAAAAAGAAGATGCTCAATTCTTTGATAATCAGATTATGATGATCATTTTAATTAAAAAGTGTGGTTGTCTGTAACTAGAATATTTCAATTTTCAATATTTTTGGATTCAATGCTTCTTATTATTTTCGGACAAGTGCTTATCACTCATATCATATAAGTACAATATTAACATTTTATTGTGCTGCCATCTAGCGAATATTTCGTTCACGAAGACGAAACTAAAAAACTGAATGTACTAATCCTGAAAATTTTTAAATAATGCAAATAAACGTTTATATTAAATTATACATTTGGATCAATATTGATTTAAATTCAAAATGTTATAAATGTAATTTTATCTTGTGAAAATTACCAATTTTATTTATTTTTGTTGTTTATTCCTCTTTGTTATTTCATAGATATATTTACTCTACTAAATAGCTATATAATTAGCGTATTAAATGTATAAAATATTAAAATGTAGGTATAATATTTGATTAAATATCACAGGTAGAAAGTTTACAATTTTATAGACGCCCATAAAAAATATGCAGTATAATTTAGTAATTAATATTATGAAAAAAAAATCGTCTGTACCTATATTGCATACCCGACACGCCGTGTCACAATATTTTTCAAAAAAAAATCTAATTTAATATTATTATTTACCTATTTAATAAAAAAATTTTAACGTTTATTATGTCGTCAACCCATTACGAGTGTAATATCACATCACAGTAGCACAATATGAAATTATTATACCTATTGCTTAACCTCTATATGACTATAGCAAATATGTATTATGTACCAGTGAAAAGTGTTTTTTATTTGTTGTTTTTGCTCTGAAACCATTCATCCAATCGTCTTGCGTTTTTTTTATTGTAGAGGACATCGCGAAGCATGTTTTGAGCGTAGTTTTAGGACTGACTATCCTATTTATAGGGAGATTAAATAGGAATACATCAATAACGCCATCGGTCCAGTAAAATAAAATAAAATAAATTTAAAACAGATGATAAAACTTTTTCATATTATATAAATTGTGAAAAGAGTTTTTTCCAAATGAATTAAAGTAAAATTTTTAGATTTACCAAAGTTTGAGAACTCAGCTTAGTATTGATCTATTATCAAAATCGGTCGTTGTTGGCCAAGTTCATGTCACATTTTTGCAAAGTGTTAATTAATTTAAGAGGACTTTGTGTGGGTTTTTTCTGTCTTACACACGCATATATCCGCAGATGATTTTTTGGTTATCTTTTCCCAACACTGGCGGTTACGATGTCCTCTCAAGTGTACAATAAACAAAAACAATGTATAATGTAACCATAGAATTGGCACAGATAATATACAATAATGTACATAAATGTAGGTAACTAGGTAGATATCTAATTTCGAAAGGTTAGTTGCAGGGAAATCCATATCGTACTATCGTAAATAATGAAATACATCTCTTCGAAAGTGTTGAACTGTCTGTCAAGATTGGCAATTGCTTACCCATACGTTTTTGTATGGTTTACGAGGTATTATTATTTATTACTGAATGCTAATCGAAATTATATTGCCATAGATATTGTGTAATATAATTTACAACGATGAAATATATTTCCAAACAAGGAGTGTTAAAAAACCCATCATTAAGTAGTACCATTGATTATACTTTATAATAAGTAGATACTATGTATAATCAATAGTATATAATACCCATAGATTACAGATATATACAACAACTAGATATCCGTCTCCTTCTTGTCATTCATACGCACGATGAAAACACACAAAATTAGGTTGATCTAGATGTCATTCATTGGTCAGTCTATATTTTGAGTAGATACCTAAATACTTATAGTTTTGAATTTTTATTTGATTGAACTAAATTTAATTCTGTTGCGATTAGATATATTATTACTTATTGAGAATCAATTACAAAATCAGTATAAAGACGATTTACTGCTTACATTTTAAGGGTTATCAACTCACAAAATTAAACCATGATTATTCTAGAAATACACTAATTTATCACTGAAAACTTACAGATAATAAAATAGGTAGGTAGTTATGTGGAAGCGCTCAAAATTAATAATAATACAAGTTCTTTAAATATATTACCTATGAAATCTCATTTACTTAAATACAACATTTTTTGAAATTATATCTGTGCCTGTATAGTGTAAGTAAGATTGATGAAGTTAAATATTCAGGCAATGAACTTACAAATTACAATTACTTACAATTTGTTTGGATCAATTCTGGTGGGTAGGGGGAAGCAAACGCCTAGCAGTTTTTACTTGGAATATGGTAAAAAATTATAAATTGTCCAAAATCAATTATAATATTTCCTGTTTAAACTTTAAAATATGAAAATAATAATAATTATCTTTTACATGGGATGGATTCATTAGTTATAATATTTCCAAATTTTTCAGCAAGGATCTTAGGCATTAATGAGTAATCTGTATTGTATTATTATATAATCATTAATCACTTATTAATTATTATCAAAGTTAATATATATTATATTCTAAAAAAGTAAATAATAAAATAAAAATGAATAATTTTTATATAAATATTAAATACAATTTAAAATAAATTTTTCATTTGTAAAGACTAGATTGAGTTTATAATAAAAGATAATCTTACTAACGAGTACTATAAATATGTGAGTAATAGAAAAAATAAAAACTAATCAACTATAATATGGCGTACATAAAAAAAATATATATAATATATAAAAATATATTGATTCCTTATGAATTAATTCCTATACTATTGAATCTTATACACAATGATTTTACATTTGAATAGTTTTACTAAGATTTAAATTCTTATTTAAATAGATAGATAATTTTTAGTAATTCATAAAAAATCCAACGCAACGATACAAAAAAAAGTATAGCTTACTAGAACCCTTATAAACTTAGTAGTTGAGATAGTATATTAAATTATAAATAAATAATTAGGTCATTAAACATTTTTTGAGAACTTCATTTAAAATCATAACAGAATTCATAGTTTGGTGGATCAGCAGGTACAGGAGGTGGATCTTGAGGAATATCTACACCGACTCCTTCAGCATCTAGAAGTCTAAGTTTTATCTCCATTGATAATAATGTTTCCAAATCATTCTCAGCTTCTTTACTTGTCATTTTATTTCCTAAATTATTTTTTCAGTAATAAGTACAATTTATATAACATACAAGTTTTGTGGAACAAAATTTTCTCCTAGCCACAATACTTATTTTGTATAAATATATATTATCCTCTGAGTATATAAAATAGACCATTCTTAATTTGTATTAGTTTAATAGTGTTAATTTATCACTGTTGAAATAAAAACCCTGTTATCACCAAAAACATAATATGTATAAGATATTACGTTATTAAAATAACATAGTATTTCTAGTTGATAAATTTGGTACATAGTAGTACACATTTATTTCATATATTTATGTCAAATTTGTAATTTTAATATAAATCAATATAAAAGGTTAAACATTTGAAATATTTATACTTTTTTACTCAGGAGGATCATATTCTAGGTCACATAGAGGGATAGAGGTCGATGATTTAAACTTTAACTGTATATACATGTATAATTTTATTTACCTAGTAATGCATTTATTCCATCAACCCAATAATCATAAACCATTTCATCCGGAGCAACAAAATAAAGAGGCGTCATTTCCACAGAATCCAAAGTCAATGAAAAAGCAAGTTGATGTGTGGATTTCCGGCCTCTATTAATATAAAATTATTAACTCATTTCAATTATATTTAATGTTTATAAATTTACTTGGCATCTTTCATATGAGGACAGTCTTTACCAGTAAGCAATGCTTTGATATCAACCACTCCCAACTTATTTGGAAGTTCTTCAATTGTAGGGACACTTTTATCATCACAATCACCATAGTGCAAAACTTTGTGGTTTTGTGATAATCTTACAAACCAAAATTTATCTTTAACTCTCTAAAAAAAAATAATAAGTTTGTAAATTTATGATTTATATTTTATTCTATGATTCGTTAACCTGTCCACGTTGTGAATATTTAGTAAATCGAGTCCCATCAACCATGTAGTTGAGGCGTTGTTTTTTAATAAGTTGCACAATTTCGGGTGTAACTAACTCTTTAAGTTGCACTATAGGACGAGCGTGGCTCTCCCATTGTTCCCTAGAAGTACGTTCTTGTTGCCATAGATTAGTTATTTCAGAATAAGTGAGAGTAGATAATTTTTGTCGTAGTTTTTCTAAATTGGCTGGTTGTGAGCCTAAAGCCCTAGTGATTTGTTCCCGTACAACACTTAATACCTAGAAAAAAAACAAAGATTATAACCTAATATATATAATACAATTGCATGAAGATAAATAATACATATTAGCAGTTTTTTAATTTTACTTTGACAAAATCTTCCGTTGTTGCTCTCATTTCCTTCCATGTTTTATTTAGTAATACAATACAAACACAATATAATTCATGGAAAGGATGATCATGGCTAAAAAATATTTGATGATACGTAGTAGTTTGTTCACTGGGAAGTTCGCCAATTCTAAGTATGTTACAAAGTAAGCGTACTAATTCAACAGATGATCGGCCAAAAGGACATTCATGTTCATCCGCTCTACATGAATTTTCTAGAACGACCTAAAATTAATATAAAACAATCTGTTAAAATATTATTTTTTTTGTGGCTTAGATAGTTTAGAATTCTTACTTTTGTATACGCATCAACATGATTACGAGCAAAATATACCATACAATCTAAAGCTAACATTCCGGGTGGAGTCTCTGTAAAATCCAATGCAGGGTTTATGTCGTATTTAAAGCCCAGTTTTTTATAATCTTTGGTGAATGGACTAAGTTGTCGTCGACTAGCATCTCCACCACTAATTGTATCCAATTCAAATGCAATCTTACGCAATTCCTAAATTTGAAAATAAATTAAAATTAAAATGTACTGTAAATTAACTACTTAATAAAAATAATGAATGGATGCTCACCTTAATTTTTTCGTGAGCATCTTGATCTTGTGGGTCCATTTTGGTATTCATTCTTTCTTCAAGCAGTCCAAAACATAATGTTTGCATAACATAAAGTTGGTGAGCCATTTCAGATCCAACTTCACCAGATGATGTTTGTATGATATTTTGTAGTATAACATTGCGGACTTGTTTAGTACATAAGGTACTAGCAATAATTTTTCTTTTAGCTGGATCAGCTTTCAAAAATAAAGCATTTATCAAAGAAAGTGCATTTTGTTGAATGATGGGGTTTTGATTTTCAAGACGTAGTACAAGGTTTGGGAATCCTACTTCTTTTTCTACTTGACCATACTTAGCAGAACTGTTTAGAACAATACTTTCTAATATGGATAGTGAAGATTGAACAACTTTTGCTTCCTGTGGCCTAGATGTTTGATTATTAACATAGCTGGCAACCATATTAATAAATGGAGTTTCTAAAATATCCCAAGAAACAATTCCATGGTCCATTAACTCGACAAATGAAGCTAGTGCATTAGCTAACATTGCTCCTTGACATTTACCTGAAACGAAAAAATTATTGAAATATATAAGTTCTTAACGGCAAACATAATATAATTATTAGTTATGTTATACCTCTTTCAATTAAGCTAATAATCAGAGCCAATCCTTGTTTATTAATGAATTCAAGAGCAAACGTTATATCAGTACTGCATTCTGCTAACTTTTGCAGGGCAGAAGTTCTTTCATTTTTGTCATCAGCACTTTCAGAATGAAGTGTCTGCAGAATGTCATATGCAATCTTTGAAGGAGAAAATGCAAGTCTCAATACAGAACCATTTTTGATTTCATTCCTATTTTTTTCAGTGACATAGTTTTGGTTGGTTTTCTCGGAAAATTTCAATGCATATTGTTCAGGGTCAGTTAAGTCCCAACCACTACACAAGTCCTGGATTATGTTGGTTAGTGGTATCTTTTGATTGAATTCTTTAAGTTGTGGATTTTCAGATTCCATCTCAACCGCTATTTTCACGACATTTGCGTCCAACGAAGGCATCTTTTCTGGTTTATTTAAACTCATGAAATATGCGGTTACAAAATTGGAAAATCAATTCTGAAAAAAAAAATATATACTTATATATTAACATTCATTGAGTGCACTTCATCGTTGTGTAAGTCTATGAGATAAAACTAAGGTTTAATATACGCCATCAGCTATAACCAGATAAGTCTAGTTGACTATCGAGAAAATAAATATTTTAAAATAATACCTAGCTAAGATATTGGACTGTTAGTTTTTTTGATACGTTAAATGTACCTATTATGATTTATAATGTATTTATAAATAAATAATTAATATAAACACCTTTGGAGTATCGTCACCGCCGATTCTTATGTCACCACAAAAATTTATAAAAAAAACGGAATTCGTATAATATACTTAAATTATTGATTCAAATTGGTAACAATTAAATTACTTTTTGTCGGTCATAGTTTACACATTCAACGATATACTGGAGTTAGGCGTGAATAGTATAAATTTTAAATAATACGAACCAAATCTTAATTCTTAACCCGTGAGTGATATAATATGACAAATGGACAATAATGTATATTGTTTATAATTAATAAATTAATCGGTTTACAATGTTTACAATATAAATTATATAATGTAATTAATAAAGATAAAAAAATTATGGCTATCTATGAGCTCATATTTTTTATCGCTTTCTGATAAGGTAGTAACCGCAATACTGCATATTATATTGCCTAAGTATTTATTATAAGGAGTTATTATACAAATTTATTTTCAAAAGATGTAATTTTCAACATGAATAAAATATAACACATATTAATTATAATTGTAAATTATGTTTGTATTATTATTATAAATATTAATAATGCAACAGCAATAATTTAAAAACAAATGATTAAAACATCATATTTATATTATTATTGCGTGATAAAATTACAGTATAATGTCATTATGTATTTATTTTATTTATGTACTAGCTTTTTTAACAATATGTTAAATAGTCATACCTATTGTTCTATGATATTATTGTCTGTGGTCATATTATCACAGATTCTGTAGACGATCTATCTTTAGCCGTGAATTACTCACAGATTTCTATTGTACTCTCAGATATTTGTGTATAGTATACTGGTCTGTTCACAGAACAGATGAAACCCAACTCCCAAGCTCCAATGTCGATATATATCCACCTTGACGAAATGTCAACAACCTATTTCATCTATAGTTCAGTGATAATAACTCCAAATATTGTTATTATCATACTTCATAGAACATTAATGAAAATAATGTTCAATACACGGATAAAAGTTCTTTTTATCCGAGGTTTCATCTTTATAAAAGCGTGTGTCTCTATCGAAACTTGCCTGACCTTATATTCTAAGACCGTGTTTATAATCGCGGGTTCCATGTTATTATCTCTATAATATCCACAGATATAGTATTTTATATCAATTCTGTGATAATATCAAATACTTTAAACATAGATATATACAACAAACTAGATAGCCGTCTCCTTCTTGTCATGGAAGTCGGCCGCCATTTACAAAGCAGGTAATGCTTACAAAATAATATTATCATAGTATATATGTATAGATAAATATATATGTATATAAATAAATGTAAAATAAATGTAAACATTGCCTGTTTTGTAAATGGCGGCTGACTTCAATATTGGCCACCACCGTAGTACAAAGACGGCTATCTAGTTGTTCTATATATCTATGACTTTAAATCACGGTTTAAGACCGTGTAAAGACCGTGTTTAATACCGTTTTAAGTAAGATATATCTACAACCGTGCTTTAAATTGATAATTTCCACAGAGAAATTTTATATCTGTCAAGGTGGATTGATATCAATCCACCTTGATATCTGTGATAATTTCAAAGTATTTGATAATAGCATTGACTAGTATTTATAATCAATGATAATAGATATCTCGGCGGGTTTTGTACGTCATACTACTTTTCATTTATTTTCAAGGGGGATTCATATCGGTCTACCTTGTTTACTCGAGTATAATTCTAATCACTAATTTCTTAATATTCCATTCTAATTGATAGTTAGATATTATTTAAAATTTAAATGCTTTTAAATGTAATTATAATAAAGTCATATTGCATTGGCCAATAATTAACTTACTCTGAAGTGCTGACACCATCTTCGTTCCAATATTAATTTAATATATTTGATAAAATATCAACTATAATAATATTTTTGTTATAATATTATTTTACGAACTATTAATCATTTTATAGAATAAGATATTTTGTTTAGTTTCATTTAAACATTTTACTTGTGACTCATTTGTTTACATAACTTTCTTCGTGTCATGTGATCACACTGCCAACTGTGTTATAGTTTTACATTTTTGATGACACTATTTTAAAACATCTATTTATGTGCTAGTTGAAAAAAATGTACCAAAGATTGATTTTTATATCTTCTTCGCGCACACATCTGATGACAAACATGTTGTCATTAAACTCATCTGCCAACCGATTTTATTTGTCCCTGGGTAATGTCGCAAATTATTCAAGTAAAAAGTACTACGATATCGTTATAGCTGGCGGTGGCATGGTGGGCTGTGCTATGGCCTGCAAATTATGTAATTATTCCTTTAATCCTTCACAATAAAGTGAATTTTATCGATATTTAATTGTAATTACATTTTAGCTAAAGAATCTGCGTTACGTGGTATGTCTATTCTCCTATTAGAAGGAGGTCCAAATCGTAAAGAATATGATTTGTCCGCCAAGAAAAATACACTCGACAAGCTTTACAGTAATAGAGTCTCTGCTGTGAGCAAGTCGAGTGTTCGACTTTTACAATCGATTGGAGCTTGGCAAATTATTGAAGATTTAGGACGTAATAATGCAGTCAAAGAAATGCGAGTGAGTATTTTAAAAACAAATGAAAAAAGACATTTTCTATACTACTTGATTTACATTTTAGATTTGGAATTCTGGTGCAGGTAGAAGCGGTGGTATCAATAATGTGTTAGCATTTGATAATGTTAAGGATTTAGCATATATTGTTGAAAACGACACTATTCTTGGAGCCCTGTACAAAAAAATTAACGAAGAGCAAAATATTACTGTAAATTATGATACGCGAGTTAATCAATGTAATTTGTCTGATTCCCATAGAGATTTGGCTACTGTTAAAGTGGCTAATGGAGAAATTTCCTTTGAAACTAGTCTCTTAGTGGGTGAAATATACTGTATATTCAACTTGAAAAAATGTAATAATAGTAAAATTAATTTGTCCTCATTTGCAGATTGGCTCAGATGGATATGGTTCTAAAGTACGTTCAGCTATTAGTGGTCAGCAGTATATTGGTTGGGAATATGGTCAACGTGCAGTCGTAGCAACTTTACATATACAGTCTGATGAAGTAAATTATTTTAAATAATGAACTATATAAAGTTATTTACTGTCGATGTTATTTAATAAATCGTGTATTTCAGGATAATATCTATAAAGGACACGTTGCTTGGCAAAAATTTGCTCAGTTAGGTCCAGTGGCTCTATTACCCGTGAGTTACCAATCAAGTTTATTATAATTTATATAATTGACTGTTTGATTATAAATACTAATATTTATTTTATATTCAATGTTATAACTTATAAGAATGATTTAAATGTTTTAATACTTTGATTTGTACTATCAAAAAACAGTTGGATGATAAAACATGTTCGCTAGTATGGACTACAAGTTATGAAGAAGCAAATCGCTTAGCAGAGTTGAGTGACAATGAATTTATTGATGCTTTAAATGACAGTTTATCGGTACATTTTAAAATAGTTAAATGTATAACTATCAATTGTTTTATAAACTATTATATATGGATTAGGAAGAAAAAGAATCAAATAATAGTAGCTTACTATTAGCTGACGATGCAGCTCATATATTGGCCAACGTACTCAATAAATACTGCCAGTCAAATGATGAAAATAAACAAAGCAAAAAAATAAAATCTATTCCACCAATTGTCGTTGGTGTAATAAAAGATAGTAGAGCATCATTCCCATTAGGCTTTGGACACGCGTGTCAATATGTTGGTCAGCGTGTTGCTTTAGTTGGGTAAATAATAGTTCAATTTTTTAAAAATAATCTTTTATGTATAAATTTGAATTAGCTTACTCAATATTTACCTTAGAGATGCTGCACACAGAATACACCCTTTAGCTGGGCAAGGTGTTAATTTGGGCTTTAGTGATGTTACTGAATTAAGTAATCAACTTAACCAATCAGTATTAACAGGCGCCGATATTGGTTTGTTATACTATTTGTAGTATTTAGTTAGTATTATCTAAAAATACTGATTTTAAAATGTATATTATATTTTCCACTTAGGAGATCTGAATGCACTTTTAAATTATCAAACTGCAGCACAGCGTCATAATGTACCTATTATGTTAGGTGTTGATGGCATTCAAAAAATGTATGGAAGCAAAAACAATTTAGTTCCACCTGCTATTACAACATTAATACGTAATGTAGGACTTACAATTTGTCAATCTACTCCCATAATAAAAGTATGTATTTTCAAGATGAAACTAATGATAATCCATGTTTACATATTATATGTATAATAATTATTAATTTGGTTTTATTTTCAAACAGAAACTGTTGAGTGACAAAGCATCTGGACTTCCTGTATAGCTTAAGTTTCAATGTATTAAAACAAGTGGTTTAATTGATGTTTCTTAAATATTTGTTAAAAATTTAAATTGATTAATTTATTAAACTGTATAATAATAGTTTATTAATATCTCAGTACTTTATAGCAAACTTAATAAAAAATAAATTTGTATTATTTAGTTTTTTTTTAAATTTAATTTTAGTTCTAGATAGACTTTTAAAGGTATTGAACCTAAACTAACCTGAAATGTGGTCCATTTAAATGGACCTCAAACAATCCCTACAGGTAATTACTTTTGTTGCTGGGTGGGCTCCATTCCCACCACATATCACATTTTTTGTTGATGATTATCTGCATTATTTTGTTTGTTGGAAAGTTGAAGTAGCTTAACGACATGTTTATGTCCAACAGATATCGCAGTATCTTTGTTGGAGAATCCTATAAAATTAATTAGTATGTAGGTATTCTCTGAAAAGACTGCAGTTTACACCACCAGATTTTTAAATTATATGAAAAGTACAAAGGTATTCAGAGTACTCTCAGGTATAGCTGGCCCATGTAAAATCATTTAGGTATACAAAAAATTGAAATAGAGTAAAATGAAAGAAAAACAAATTGGAGGGGCATGTGGGCGCCTGAAGGCAAATAGAATATAGATTTAAAAAAGCAAAAAAAAAAAAGGTGGGTAAGTGGATGTCGCTCTGCTGTACAGTAGGTTACAAGTGGGTCTCTGTATAATGGATAGTATTAAATTTGAATTCAATGATATAATATCACTGTATAAGAAAAACGATTCTGAGCGGAGACGGTTAGTCAGTCTAGGTATTAGACATACGGTATGTCTAATACCTAGACTGACTTATCTATAGTATTAAAAAAAAATTGACCTATAATAGGTATTAATAATAAATTCCAAATTAATCATATCACAATATCCATCAGGTAACGCGTTAAACATTAACAACAAACCGTGATACTATCATAGATATATAATAGAATACTTTAGAAGTTTCAAGTACCCACAAATAATATTATACAATCATAACAAAATAAGTAAAATATTTATTCCAGGTTTTTTAATATGTAATTTCGTCCAAATTTGAACTTAAAATGACTATAAAAATAAACTGTGCTAATGTATTTCTTAGAATTTTTGGTAACAGAGTTAAATATTTACGTGGAATCTTGTTTTAAATTTTCAATCCTTAGATATAAAAGATGAAAATTTTATAATTTTTTAACTACGAAATAATTATTCAATTTTAAATTTGATAAATTTTGTCAAAATTTGATTTTTAAATGCTTTTAGAAAAAAATTATGCCTATGTATTTTTAATATTTTTCAACTGCTATTGTAATAATATATCAGGAGCCTTGTATTAATTTTTTACACTTTTTTCGTTTTTCCTTAATTTTTCTTTTGTTTTTCACGGCGCTTTTGAAAACTACTGGAAAAATTGTACTTTTAACCCCCCAAAGTACCAACTAGATTCACTTTCCTATCAGAAAAGGTACTGTTGAAGAAAATCCAAGCACTTTTACTGTCCTAAAACGTGATGACAGACACAAAAATAAAAAAAAAAACACACATCATTGTAAAATCAATACATTCATCGTTCCACTCAGAATCTAAAAAAAAAAAAAACACACATCATTGTAAAATCAATACATTCATCATTCCACTCAGAATCTAAAAATGATACTGAATATCATAATAAGCTGAAGGCTAAATACATCAGTACATTTTGACTACTATCGCATATTATACTAGGTATTGTTTACATTAAAATAATCGAATAATTATGATCAGAAGTCTATCCCCGTTTCTTTAATGTATTAGAAAATGTAAATAAATGGATGAAATTTAATAAATATAAAAAAAAAAATATATTAAATACTCCTGCTCGGGTCAATGTATGTGATTGCAATTTATAGTCATCAATAATGTTTAATTTGAAATAATATTCAAAATAATTAGTTCATTAAAGAAGGATTATTCATAGACCAGGGCACCAGGTTATCAATGATCGAGTCTATACAAATAAATCAACTATATAGAGTCAAATTCATAAAAAAATATTGAAAGGGAGATGTAGGCGCCCGCAGGCAAATGCATTTTAGAAAACTAGAAAAAAGTTTAGAAAAAAATGTACAGTACCTAGGTATATACTAAAGAGTTCAAACTAAAATTTCCAGAATTTTAAACTACAAATAGATTGTGACAGTCTACATATTTCGTTCTACAGATATTTATAACCACCACGATTTCCATCAAGTATTATCGTTGGCTTTTTTATACAAGAGCAACTGTCGTAAGTCGCTGCCTTTCGAAATTCGTTCAGAAATAGTGTAAACTAGATCAAAAGTAGGACAAGTCGAAAACAGTAACTGTTGTTGTTTGAACTATCTACGATTAGTGTTTAGTGTTAACCAAGTAGTAAGTACCAATATATTATATTCGTTCGCTTTTACCATTATAATGTTACATACATTTAGGACATATATGAACATTATTTTATTATTTTATCATTATAAAACGTATAAATCGTTTGGTTTAAGACATAATAGGTGCAATTTAAGTGTTGGTGAGGCGGGGGGGTCACTCGCCTAATTTACGACATATTTTGTTGGAGAGGCCCCTTGAATAAAGATCTTAATATTTAAATTTTAAATTCATGACCATGAAATTATAATTTATGGGTATCATTTGGAATTTGGTTTGGACGGTTTGGTTCATAATACTACATAATATTGAAATTGAATATTCATGACGATTGACAAAATTCTAAAATAGATTTTAATTACTATTTACTATGCTGTGGTATTACTTGGTTACAGGTTACTGTGCCGATGGTGACAACAGTGATAAAATGATAATGTCCATTCTTATCATTCTAACGCCGAAAAACAAGTAAACCGCGATTTGATTTTGTGTATGAAGACAGTGCATTACATGTTTAATGTTATTGTTCTTTTGCCGGTTTCAATTTTTTATAATTAGTTATTTCCTAATTGTTATGCTTTTGTTAAATTAATTTCCCATTTAATTAATTACAAATTTTTGTACTTTTCTTCTCAGTCGGTTTTTGACCACTTGTAAGTGAAATACTGAAATATCTATATAATAGTTTTATATTGTCTACTCAATTGATTTATATTTGTATAAGCGTTATATTTTAATATTTCTATAAGATACTATAAGTACCTAGTTTACATTGGTTTATTTGTATGTTTGTACAATTGTTACTTAATAACTTAAAGCTGTTTTATTTTCAGCTTCAAGACTGATTATAATTTGTTATACTTCTAAGTATTACAATGAGTTCAGGATTGGAAAGCTATGTTAACCGTATCCTTTGAATATAATTTATGTAACATAAAATTCATTGTTACATTTTTGGTTACAAAATGAAAAACACTAAAAATATTTTTGTTTTAAAAATAATTTTATAACTGCATACGTCTATTAGTATAAACGTTGTACCTCTACAGAACGAGCAAAATAATATTGTTTGTACATAATCAGAATGAATTGTACAATTTTATAAATACTGAGTTAGTAGCCTGGTATTGGATTAAGTGATTTAAGTAATATTTTCCTTATTATACTGTTCAGATACTGTTTCTATTATAACGTCAGATGGCAGAAACTTTGTGGTAAATATACTTATTGCTTAATAAATTTAATACAATTTGATAAAAAAAACTTATTAACATTTTTTTTTTTTATTCAGGGAACTCTTAAAGGCTTTGATCAAACTATAAATATAATTTTAGATGATAGCCATGAACGAGTATACAGTCCAAATCAAGGTGTTGAACAAATTATATTGGGCTTACATCTCATTCGTGGTGACAATGTGTAAGTATTATTTCAAACATAGAATTAGTATAATGTTTATTTTTATTTTTCCAATTGATTTCAGCTTATAGAAATATTTTGGATTGTTGATTAAATAATTCACATAATTTTGGAGACATTGTCTTAATTATGTTTAAAAGTAATTTGATTATGAATGAATAACACATGTATTATATATCAATATAATATGTATGATAAACATATTATGATATACACTTTACAATGGTCAATGGCTAATATTCTTATTTATTTTAACAACAATTTACCAGTTGAAATATACATAGTTTTTGAAAACTATTGGTTTCGTCAACAAGAATAATTGAAATATAAATAAATGAAAGAACACATGAAATATATATTATTTATATAATTATGTACTAAAATATAAATATTCTTCTATCAACGAGCATTTCATTGAATTATTGTACTTATCACTTAATTATGTAAGGTTTATGACCTTATTTGTTTTATTAGTATTTTATATCTTTTGTTTTTTTTGAAAATTTAATATTTTGTGTAAAAAAATGTATGTCCCCCCACCAGGTCAAATTCCTAATTACGCCACTGGATCAGTGTTTCAATTCTTTTCATGTGTTTTATGTTCTACTAATATTATGAAAGTTTTTAACAAATGTATAGATAATTTTTTTATCTACTTTAATTAATTGAACTATATATTTTGATATTCCAGTAGGCAGTTTGTATTTTGCTATTGTGTACAGTGGCGTATTCAGAATTTTTTTTTTTTGAGGGGGGTTAAAATTAATTGACGAATTTTATCTGAAAATAATTTTTTAATGAAAATGTTGTTATTATTTAACAACTTTGGGGGAGGTAACTACCTCCTAAACACCACCATGGATATGTCACTGATCATTGTAATTATATTAATTTGGGCTTTTATCCATGCTTTTTTTTTAATAATATACTTAATATACATTTTATAATTGTTTATGGTTGAAAATGTATGTTTTATTTTAATAAATTGCTGAAAACTTTTCAGTGCCATAATCGGTGAAGTAGATGAAACAATGGATTCCTCAATTGATTTGAGTGCAATCAGAGCAGAACCTATTGGATCAGTAGTATTTTAAGACATTTTATAATATTATAAATATTAAATGCATTGATTTTATTATATTAAGTAATTGTTACTATTAAAGCTATGATAGTAATATAAATATAAGGACAAATATTGTGTTTTTTATTGATTAAAATAATGTTTATATCAAATATTATCTTCATTAATCACATGTTCGATGTATAAATTATAATAAAAAATAATGAAGAATTAAAATGGTAGTTTGTAAATTTTATAAAGTTTTAAAAACCACATTATTACTTTTAAGTTATAATGTATAAAGACCAAGAGTTAAAATAGGTGTATATCCATACTATCCATAGACCTATAAACTAAAGGACATCGCATTCCACTCCGCCCTGCCCTCATTGCACGGGAATCATATAAGAGAAAGAACGAAGAGAGAAAAGAGAGAAAGAACATAAATGGGGTAATCATAGACTTTTGAAACTAATACTGTATTTCCCCCACGTTATCTTTTCTCTTTTACTTTGTATCGTACCCTGACCTCTCTCTCTAAGCACTGTCCATTAGGTTTATAGGTCTATGTGTGTATCACTATGATATTCTGTATTATACATCCATATTTGTCACACTATTTTATCAAAAATAAAAATAATAATATATTATCAAAAATTCCAACACACATTAATTGTCAACAATAATATTTATTTTAATATTTTAAGAAAATTATATAAAATTAAAGCATTCCATTTTTCTTTGTATTTATAATGATACATTGAGACATTGGTTGTATGAAATAATATTTTATACAACCAAATATTGCCGATTTGTACTATAGTATAGATAGTATACATTAATATAGTTAAAATATTATAAAATTTATATCATTCAAATAATGTAGGTATGTATTGTATTTCAATGCCGCAAGTGCATAAATCTTAAATACAAAAAAAAAATACATACATTTAAATTATATGCCTTTCTATATAAATTAAACTAATAAAAACAATTCTGAATTTTTCCCCAAAAAATTTCACTCTTTTCATCTTTCTATGTCTATTAAGTACCATATCTTGTGAGTTGTATCTCTATTAAAATATGATTATTGGTAATTGTTATATCTTATGCAGATAATATAATATATTTTAAATAAAAGTTCAAAAAAAAAATGTATTTAAATTTTAAACAACTTCTGCCTGTCACTTATTGATTTTCATTTCAATAAAATAATTTAAAGTTGTCAATACAATCAATAAAATATTATGTCTATTTTAATACAAAACAAGCTGTTCAATAATTTCAAATTTGTATTTCAATCGGATCTGGGTACTTTATTTTAATTGTTACCTTCATTCAAACAGTCCACACAGTATGGGCTCAAGCCTCAGTACCTACAGTTGTAGTACGAACAAAAAAAAAAACCATTTTGATTCATCACTAAAATTTCGTAAAAGTGAAATATAAAATGTGTATTATTTTTTTTATAGATTCTACATATATATTTAAAATTGGTACAAATGTTCATAAAATGTATAATACTCAGTAAGTTATAACTGAGTTATAGAGTATAGTATGTAGAAGTAGAATGTAGACAATTAGTTTTTAATAGACTTAAGTTTGATGAAACATAAACATGAAATTTGTTTTGAGTTGCGGCACTCTAGAATTATGTCGTTTGTCGTCAAATGAGACGTTTTTAATTATGGACGTTATGGCCTATGGCTGTTGGCAACGTTATGTCGTATTGTGGTGCAACTATTTCAAATTTTCAAGTGATCGAGAATGTGAAATTTGATAGATTTTCGGCAGTGGCGTAACTTGATAATAAGGGGCCCATGTGAAAATGACTAGACCGGGGCCCTTACCTGCTAGCAAGAATTAAACACAGAACAGCACTTGGTGTAAATCGAACGTTGTTCAAAGTACTTTCCTGATAACTCCAAGAACAATTTGACATTTTCACAAAATCGGTCAAGTAGTTTTTGAAAACCTATATGATAGCTACAGCCTAAAATTATACATTTAACTCTCATGTTTGTTTTAAGATATAATTTCTTTATTCAAAACCATAAGCGTGCGACGATTTAATTGGATCCTTTTACCTCATCTACCAGAGTAACTAATGGCAAACATCTAAAATACTATTTTTTACTAATTATTAAAAAAAAAAAATAAACAAAAATGTCTATCGTAAATCTCAAAATACCTCTCCGGGTTGAACCAACCGGGGCTAATAGTGAATCTAAACCATTCGGAGACTCTCTCAAAAACACACAAAAAATGTCCAGTGGTTTAGAAGGAGATCAATGACATACACAAAAACATTTATTTGTTTATATATATAGACATAGATTGTTATTATTTTCGGCCACCCGGCACCCAATTCATTTTACCAAAGAAAATTATTATACATTAAAACCTTCCCCGTGACCAGGGCCGGATTTAGAACAAGTGCCGCCCAAGGCCCTTAGAAATATGCCGCCCCTAGTCCCTACCCCAAGAAAAAAAATTTGTAATTATTTCTAATAAATCCATTTCATTTTAATGAAATTAGGTCAATAGTCATTATAAAACGTTTACGACCGTCACTCATATTGAAAAAATGCTAAATACTGTAAATTATTAATTATTATTTATTAAATATATTATGTTGTAATATGCACTCCCGACAATAACGAACAATAAACTGAAATGAAGTGTGGTCGTGTGCGATGTGGATACACAATATCTCTAGCCAATTTCTATATATATTATATTTTTATCGTAATTACTTTTCGGAACAACTTATATTATTATGTACCTAGGTAGGTATCTTATCTTTATAGCTCACATTACGAGAAAATTGATTTCAGGTAAACTACATTTTCAGTGTCATGCGCCCGTATATTTTACACACAGGTATCTAAAAAAAAATCATATAAATATTTCATGCATTTATATAATTTTTTTTTTATTTCTTACAAAATTTTCCGCCCCAAAAAATTTGCCGGCCTAGGCGTAAATACGGCCCTGCCCGTGACTCAACCGATATACTAGTGAAAACCGTATTAAAATAAGTAGAGTTCTTTTCGAGATATGCTCGTACATACAAAAAAGGGGCTTCTATTTTATAATATATATATATAGATTAATAGATTATATTATATATATATATTATTTGTATTAATATTTAATTATTATTACCTATATTATTTTGTATATTACACATTATAGTAAGATTATCGTATATGATATCTCGGGGCCCCCAAAACTTGAGGGCCCCTGTGAATTGCACACCCGACACTCCCGATAATTGCGCCACTGATTTTCGGGTAATGTATAAATAAGTATAATACCTGGAAAGGTAATATAATACATGGAAGTATGGAACGAAGTCCATAGGTATTCTAATTCCTAATTCTGAATTTAGTATTGATGTTACCGGCTTCAAATTTTTGCAATGCAGCACTAACGTCTCTAACCACTTCCATCATTCATGAATTAACGCCGACAAAATACAAAAATGACCTACTTTGAGTACCCCTACTCATATCAGTTTCGACAATTCATCATTCCTATTATCAGCATTCAGCATGCATGCATTTGATATTTGATATTAATATCTCAATATCTTATATTGATAAAGTTAAATCTATTTGCTACTTGCTAGTCAGTAGTCAGTACTCGAATTAAGTATTATAACATTTGGTCGATACGTACTTCCTGTGTTTATTTATTATTCGAAAAGTGTTCACTGAAAGAATTAATAATAAGATATAAATATATAATAATGTTAAACCAAAAGAATTTCATAAAACTTTGAAATTGTATTTCTAACAGCGATAAAAAGTAAATTAATATGCCATCTTTTAGGCAGAAATTCTCTGGGTTCTTTAGGCAATTTTCAGCGCCATCAGAGTCCAGGAATGACGAGAATGCTTCGAATCGTTTCATTAAAAAATATCTTACTGGGTGAGTGATATGAATTTTTCTTTTATTTAAAGCAAGACAATTTACAATCTTTATATTAATACCTATGGCGATGAATACATTTCATAAATTATAATATCTTAAATGAAATAGATTTGAATGACTAAATTGGTCTAATATTAGAGGATTTTGCGGGACCTCAGATTTCAATTCCATACAAACCTTACGATTGTCTTGTGTATTATAAGTATGATAAGAAGTATTTTATGTAGTGATACCTATTTTGGAATTCAGAAGAGGACAAAGCTCTATAATGATTGTTTTTATTTTTCTCTTAAAATAAGGAGGCCCCTAGGTTGTAGTTTTTCTAATAATTTAGGTACCTAAATATTTAACTTAAGGTTGGATAGGGATAGAAATGTTTATAATTAGTTAATGACATTCTTGAGGAGATATTTTTAAAGTGAAAGTGACTTGCCCAGATTTGCCAGTATTATTTTGAATTTGCCATTGATATGGATATGTGTTTCGGTTTATTTAATGTAGGTATTAGCACACATTATTTCAACATTTTATATAATCTGTGCTATTATTCTTAGCGTAACAAATTTCAGGAAAGTGTGATTATTCTGAACAGATTTAAACTTCAAACAGTATTATTGATTTAAATTTCACATTTTGTTAAATATTCCTTTAAATGATTCCAGCCATGAAGTCCAAAAATATGAACCAATTATCTTGCACGGGAGAACTCCGCAGGAAGTGCCACCCCAACAATTAGGTCGCATTAAAAGTTACGAAGTGGTATCATCATTAACTGGACCACACGGTGGCCTTATTTCTGTAAATCAAACAGAAAAACATTTGTCAGCAAGTGACCCAGAAATTAATTTTATTGATAACCTTGAAGACGATAGCCGTAAGTTTTTTGTACAATTTATACTGTTAGTATATTTACTCTAAATTACCAAATTAAATAATAATGTTTTATCATTAGATAATGGGGAAAAGAAAGCTAGTGTGTCTACTAATGATTCAACCGATGAAACTTCGAATGTAGAGTCTAAACAAAATATTTTAAAAAAGCTTAGTGAGTTTCTACAAAATACGCATTTAAAATCGCTTATTAATTATTAACGTATCTATAATTTCTAGGACATCCATTGGTAGCTGGTGTTGAGAATTGGAATGTTCCACACACTAATGCATATGGTGCCAGTTGTTCTTTATATGAAGTGCATCCCATAACACATCGTCATACGGGTGACCCAATTGCTGACTGTTTTGCTATTGTAACCAGAGCGAATTCTGCAATAATGGTGTTGGCAGATGGTGTTAACTGGGGTGTCAAGTCAAGGACTGCAGCTAGATCTGCTGTCCATGGTTGTGTTGACTATTTAAACAAAACTATATTTACAGCAGAAAAAGAATCGCCTAAAAACACTACAGTAAATATATTTTATACAATTTTTAAAATTGAAAAAATAAAAATCTGACCCTTTAAATATTATTTTTTTACAGTTAATTTTTTTGTTCTATTTTAGTCATTTCTATAGAAATTTTATTTCAAATACAAAAAAAAAAGTGAATATTGTTTAATGAAAGGATATAAAATAAAAATAGATCTATGAAATACATGAACGTTTTGCCATTAAATACAGTAAACGCCAACTCTTCTCAATTTTTAAATAAATCTATTCAAACATTTTTTAAAATTTTAAAATGTATTTACTTTTCAATGAAATCTATTTCTTTACTTTAAAACTATTAATTTAATGCAGCAAAATAATGCAGGTTAAGACAATATAATTTGATGTTAATTGGGATCAAAATGGCTTTCCGAACAAAATTTCTTTTTATAAGTTGGTTATTTTGTTATCATATAAGGTCATTTTTTTTTTATAATTACAGGATGTTCTTGTAACTTTACTGAGATCCTTCCACGCTGCCCATAATATGATACTACAAGAAGAAGGAACTTTGACTACGCTTACAGCAATTGTAGTACTTCCTTCTACTGTTGATAATCATTACGTAGCTTGTTGTTGTAATGTTGGTGACAGTTTGGGTTATGTGTATAGTTCCAAGTATGGTGTGAGAGAACTTACTCAAGGCTCACATGATGTTCACAGAATGAGAGACATGAGGGATGTCATGGGAGCTTTAGGTCCTGTTGATGGACATAATCCAGAATTGTCAAATTTGACTTTGTCCATAACACAAGTTGATTTGGATGATATAGTTTTTATTACCTCTGATGGTGTATCAGATAATTTAGATCCTGTGGTTGGCCATTTCACTGGTATTTATTAATTATATTATATCTCTTAATGATTTTATTTCCAAAATGGTACTTTTAAATGTAAAAAATATTTATTTAGGACTTCCCAGCGTTGAAGCATATCAAAGACACAAGCTTTCTCTTTTAAGAACAGAAGATTTGATTCGCAATGGAGTGTCTGGCAAGGGACCAGCAGTAGATACAGCCAAAGATTTAGTAACACTGTTGTTGGACTTTGTAACCAGGTTAACTGCAGCTAAACGTCGTATATTAGAAGATATGGAAATATATGCAGACGCTAATGGAAAACCCTTGGCTCAAGGAGAAGTCAGACAAAAAAGAAAGGAAATTATTAGAAAAATGTTTGGTGTGCCAGGTAAGTTAGATCATGCTACAGTTGTTGCATTCAAAATAAATTCCGGCAAATAGAAGTTCTTAAAGAAATTAAATCTATTTTTTTGTTTTTTTTTTATATGTTGTTTTATTGTTTGATTTAATGATTTGTTATTTTTTTATTGAGAAAATTGGTTTTAGAAATTATTAAGTACCTGTGCAGTTATTATTAAAGATTATTAAACATACTTTCTAGTGACTGTATACAGACAAGATTACATGATATAGAAATATTATCTTATTAAAATAAACCTCTATGAGATATTTATCTTGTTTATACTTAAATTACATCTTTATTTAAGCTTAGTGATTTACCAAATATCTATTAGTGCAATATTGTTTCCGTCCAATGGATTGTTTGAAATAAACAACAAACTATAATTTAGTCAGCTTATATGTCATATTATTAAACCTATACTTTATATTCAAAATTTTTATGTGTTATAATATCATATTTTATTGTTTAATTAATTTATATTTATATTTATTAACTGTTCATTTTATCGTTTATAAGTTATGACTAACATCATAATATTATTAAGACTACTGATATTTTGTGTTTTCAGTAATACTTAAAAGACAAATATACCTTATTCCAAAGTAAATTAGGCCTAAAACTAATATTTTATAAAAATGTATTAATATCAAATAACAAATATTCTTATACTATTTTTTTTTACATCTAGTTGTAAGCATACTTTTTTTATTAAATTAAAAAAAAAATAAAAAAATGATCATATTTGTCATATTATTATAATTGATTTTTTTTAATGAGGAAGTTCTATTGTATCATAGTATTTAACACTTAAAATAATTGTATCATTGTTGTATAATCATTACTCATAATGCATATTATGTAGAACACAACTTAAATATATTTCAAAAGTTAAAACATTAGGTAGCTAAAATATTGAATATATAATATACTTACAACTTTTCAATTTTTTAATTATTATAATTTATGAAAATAAATACATAAGTATATAGATACTTTGAATAATTTTCTTAATTTAATTTGGTAAAATACATTTTACATAATTTCTTTGAAATGATTGAGTTTTTTTTTCAAGTGAACCTAAAATGGTTTTCTTATTAAGAAGACGTGATATCTGTATGCCCGTCTTACAAATGTACAATATAGCAAAAAATTGTTTTGCACGGGATAGAACCACTCCCTTGGTATTTATAGTAGAGTTACTAAAATTCCACAAAGCATGGGGAACTACTTCATCTGTGTATTAGCGTTTTTATTTTTTTTTATATCATTTACCAATAATTTTTAATAATTAAATGAAAAAAACAAAAAAAATCCTATGTTCTCAAACTGATAACTTTAATTTTATTTATGTTATCTAAATATTTTAAAATGAACACAACTCTTAGCAATTAAAATATAAAAAATCCTACGAATCACTAGATAATACTCTTAATTGAAAATTCGATAATATGACAATTCACTTTAATATAACATAACAGAATTAAACGGATTATTGAGAACATAGATTTTGCTTAGATATGCATTTGTGAGACAGAAACAACGCATGTGGATTGCTGGTGTAGTTTCCTCTTAATCATAAACCTAGTTTAGCACCCCCTCAATATTTTGAATTTTTTTTTGGAAACCTATGTAGTTGAACATGTAAAAAATAACTGTGCAAAGAAAAATTTCCGGAAATCATTATTGTATAAGTTATGCACGCAAAAGTATGCTATGATCGTATTTTAGTGAAAATTTAAATTTATATTTTTTCTTCGGACATCTGTTACAATTTTTTTTAAATTCTAATGTATTTAAACGTTCTAAGAATTATGGTACCAAAAACAAATTTTGGAAATCATTAGTTTCTTAGGTATTTACAAAAAAGTAACCTAATAGGTAGCGTATTTTAGTGAAAATCTAAACTATGATTTTGTTTTAGAAACCTATAACATTTTGAATTTTTTTTTAGAAACCAGTGTATTTTAACGTTTTTAAAAATATGGTGCCAACATTTTTTTTCAGAAATCATTAGTTCCTGAGTTATTCACAAAAATATATGAATATATCGTATTTTCGTATTCCTTTGGAAATGTAAGTACTCTGCAGTCTGCAGCGTTTCAAAAACTAGCGAGTCGCGAGTGAGGGACCACGCTAGGTTTAGATGTGTTTTTAACTCTCAGACCTACCCAAGGTGGTTTTACATAACAAGTCAAGGCCACTCAAGGGATATTTACGATTTTAAATTGTCTAAGCAAGTACAGCGAGCGAGTGACCACTCTGGGTTTAGATGTGCTGTTAAAAATTTTGTTTTAACTACGAGACCTACCCAGGAGGTTTTACATATAACAATTAACAAATCGAGAGATATTTTCAATTTCAATTGTCCGAGCGTGCAAGGGACCACACCACGTCTATGGTCTATGTATAATGTGCGGTTACGCCGTATAGGTATCTTATAAACATGGTTATAGGTAGGACATAATACGGTCTTATCAACGGACAATGGTAATAAACTATAAAGTGATTCAAATTGTTTAATGATCTATGATAGTTACGCAGGCTTTTCGCAAAATACTAATTTCAATAACTATCGGTCATTGTCGTGTCCACATATTTTCATAATATAACGTTCAAGTACATTGGCTTAATAAATAAAACTAAATTTTTAATTTCACCAAATACATTATTACTATACTTTTTGTAAATTTTTCAGAAGCTAATAATTTCCAAAATATTTATTTGGTTCCATAATTGTCAGAACGTTCAAATACACTGGTTATTAAATTAAAAAATCCAACATTTTACCTTAGGTTTCCAAAAACAAAAATTACAACTTTCACTTTTGCTAAAATACTTATTTGTAATTACCTCAGAAGCTAATAATTTCTCAAATATTTTTGTGGTACTATAATTTGTTAGAAAATTCAAAATACACTGGATTTCAAAAAAAAAAATCTAAATTTTATATAGGTTTCCAAAAAAATATTCAACATTTTTAATTTCGCTAAATTTCGCTTAACTTTCTTATCTTGAAAAGTATATACAGGGTGTAACAGATAGAACTGACTTTTGGAAAAACTTTTGTTTTAATCAATATTTTAAAATTTTTTTTTGATATATAATTTATAGCCACTTGTGCTATAATACGTGTAATAAAAAAAAATTATTTTTATTTTTTAATACCGAAAATGAAAAAATTTAAATTTGATTAAAATTTTTTGGAATAAATTTAAATTAGCCAATTTGTGAATCTGATTATAAGAACGATTTGGATGGTAAAAACATTTATCTAAATCAAGTAGTTTATTATTTAGAATTTTTTTAAATATCAATATTTTTTTGTTTAAATTAATTTGGAACGCAATAGGTAACTTTTTTAAAAATATTATTTTTGGAAATTGGTTAACATGAGTAAATTGTATATTCTAAAACTATTTACTAATATATAATTTTATAAATTTTTGTTATATGTTTAAGTAGAATACATTTTTTTTTCTCAGTTCTTTCTGTTACACTCTGTATATAACAAAAACTGTATTTATATATTTCTTAGATGTTTAGGTTACAGAATGAACTACTTACGCAGATCCTTGTTTTAAATTTTAATATATTGTATTCATTTTTAATTACAAAATAATTTGTAAATTTTCAATATAATAAGTTGTCAAAATTTGAACTTTAAATGCTTAGGTATAAAAAAAGACGAAAAAAAGCATGCACAGTATTTTCAATATTTTTAAACTGATATTGTAATAATGTGTGGAGGAGTCTTGTATTACATTTTTAAGCTTTTTAACCCAAGGAAGAAAATTTTATTGACATATTTTAAGTATAGAAAAAAAAACTAAAAAAATTGTAAATAAACATTTGGTGTAATGTATCTACGGTTATTCGTTTTTGAATAACAACAAAATAAAAAAATTATTCCATTAGAAATTTAGTGAATATGTTGTAAAAATTTAAACTTCTAAGGCTCATAAAAATTTAATTTGATTTTCCGGTAGACATAATTTGTTGTTGTTAAAGGTAGCCAAACTTATGAGGAATCTTATATTAAATTTTTAAATGTTAGATATAAAAAGAAAAATTATAATATAGCATAATATATTTGAGTAAATAATATGGGTGGATGTGAACCAGGGGAGCCCGCAGAAAATCAGCTCAGTGGGTGCAAAATTATTTTTATGTTATACATACATAGGAAGACACTTATCTACATTATTATACACTGATTTTTTGTTCATTAAAAATGGCACCCATTGACCCCTTCTGCCAGGGCCGTATTTGGGTAGGGTTGCCCCTGATGTGAACCCCTCCGTCGACCGTCACATGAATATTGAGCTTTTTTTTTAATTGTACTTAAATACAACAATACTTTTATAAAATTAGCATTAAATAAAATAATAAATAAATAGGTAATACCTACTATATTACTATATTGTAAAAAAAAAAATACAAAAAGTTGATTGATAACGAGGTGGAACTGTGGACCACTCGGTTAAGAGTTGAATTATGCAATTTTAATTGCCTCCTTTGGAACAGATTCAGACACGCCATTTACCTTACTTGTATATACATATATACATATATATATACATTATTACACTTAGACTATATGTCTATATAGAGATCACAAGTGGCACGTGGGAATATTACATAATGTTACGTTATATTTATACGTCTGCTTTGTGCCTTTGTGTCTACAGTATCATATGTAATACGCGTAGGTACCTATGTAGGTAATAATATTATATGCAATACGCAGATAGGTGAGCTCAGACAATATACGAATTGAGTATTAAATTTGGTGTAGCGATACGTACGTTTATCTTACCGCACTGCACACTTAAGGTCATTTTCTGCATTTCCAGATGACCGAGAATTTTATTTTTTAATTATGTAACATAATTAATTTATAATGGCTGGTTTAATATTGTATGTACTATGTGTGTGCACATATATATGCGGCTATATGTATATATTATAATAACAGCGATAGATAAAATTATAACGCCATTATTTTGCTGCATTGGCGATTAATTTCGTATTAATTAACGTTATATAATCGTATATTTTGACGTCAATAGTAATTAAGTTTACCTATACAGCCGTATTCATATAATAGGTTTAAATTGTAAATAGTATATTATCTATAATACAAATAGGTAGGCAACTATATATAAGTTGCCATAATTTTGTATTTGTGTCTAATCGACCGCCTGCGCCGGGTGTCACGGTTACATATACTGTAAGTATACTTCAGGCAATAAATATTTTTTACAAGTATATTATATTTTATGCCGTAGTCCACAAAAATGCTAACGGAAAATATATCCCATATCAAAAATGTCAGCGGAAAAAATTCCATCGGTGAAATTGTCAGAAATTAAATATTTCCTACGTAGGTAGAATACTAAAAAAAGGCGGGTAAGTCGTGGATGTCGCTCTGCTGTACAGTAGGTTACAAGTGGGTTACTGTAATGGATGGAATTAAATTTGAATCCAATGATATTATATCATTGTATACGAAAAACGATTCTGAACGGAGATGATTTGTCAGTCTAGGATATATTATTTTTAAAGAAAAACTTATGGAGAACCTTGTACCAAATTTTAAAACTTAGTTATAAAAGAAAAAATTTTTACGATTTTTCAACCACTAAATTACTTGCAAATTTTCGCAATTTTGACATATTTCGTATAAATTTGAACTTTAAATGCTTATAAATAAAAATTGTGACAATGTATTCCTTTTATTTTGCAACTGCTATTGTAAAAATATGTTAGGAGCCTTGTATTAAATTTCCAAATCTTAGAATTAAAAAGAAAAACTTTTATGAATTTCTGTTTAAGATTATTTGAACATTGCCGTAATTTTTACGTATTTAGTCAAAATTTGAACTTTAAATGCTTATAAAAAAAAATTGTGCCTATGTATTTTTA
>NC_042494.1:164756393-164757056 GCF_005508785.2 Acyrthosiphon pisum | reverse complement strand
TACACACGAATAGTATTATACAATCATAACAAAATAACTATAATAGTTATTCTAGGTTTTTTAATATGTAATGTCGTCCAAATTTGAACTTAAAATAAGTATAAAAATAAACTGTGCCATGTATTTTTCTGATTTTTTGGTAACAGAATTAACTACTCACGTGAAATCTTGTTTTAAATTTTCAATCCTTAGGTATAAAAGTTGAATATTTTATACATTTTTAACTACAAAATAATTATTCAATTTTAAATTTGATAAATTTTGTCAAAATTTGAACTTCAAATGCTTATAAAAAAAATTGTGCCTATGTATTTTTAATATTTTTCAACTGCTATTGTAACAATATATCAGGAGCCTTACATTAAATTTTCACGCTTTTTTACCCAACAAACAAAATTGTATTGATATTAATTATAGAAAAAAAGACAGCTCAAAAAGAGTCAAAATATTTTCAAAATATTATGGTGTATAGAAAATGAAAATATTAACATTCAGTGAAATTTTCAAATATCTACAGTCATTCGTTTTTTTAATTTCAATAAAATAACAAAATCGTCACATGAGATGTCGAGCGAATATCAAATGTTGTAAAAATATGAATGTCAAACGCTCATAAAAATTAATTTGGCTTTCTTGTAGACATTTTTTTTTTGATAAAACTTA
>NC_042494.1:164754844-164756343 GCF_005508785.2 Acyrthosiphon pisum | reverse complement strand
AAATTTTTCTTTTTGACCCCCCATAGTACCAACTTGATTCACTTTCCTATCAGAAAAGATACTGTTGACGAAAATCGAAGCACTTTTACTTGATTATTAGATGAGCGGAGTGGAGTGGTACGGGGTTTCCCCGTGAAATGTTTGTCCACTTCTCCGCTCATATGAACTTTGAATATTTATAACTCATAAACAACTCGCCCCAAATTTGATTTTCATGTATCAAAATATTAAGAAAAATATTGTGCTTTGGAAAATAAAATTAAAACCCTATGTTGTCATTCAAAAAAGTAAAAAACTTAAAAAATTATAAGGATAAAAAATATTTAAAAATATAATTTGATAAGAAAAACGTTGTTTTATAAGCAACTAGAAACTATGTAAAAAATATTTTCAAAAAAATTTATACTTTTTGAAATAATGAGTGTTCTATGATAAAAGAATCACCCAGTATGTCAATTAATTATTATCGGATTCGACGTGTTATCAACAAAATACCTAATGCCCAAATCTTATCTAATAACTAATAAGTAATAATCAAATTAATCAATAAATTTCGATGAACATTTCACAGAAACTTTTGAAAATAAAATTAAACTACGGCATAAGCCAGGGGGGGGGGGTCCGGACCCGGGGTCCACACTCCTGGGTTCGCCATTAGGTTAAGGCATAAATGCAATTTTTTATTTCGGAAACCCGTATATTAAATATTTTAACGAGTTAAGGGGATGTCAGCGCATTATTTGTTTTCTTTCTCTGACCCTCGCGCGACATAACATGTTACGCTCACATTAGTGATTATAATTTATAATTATAATATAATATAATATAATCATAATAATTTCTAAAATTAGAGTGAAATAGGCTTTTTATTATATTTTAATTTTAAACCGAGTTATATGAGTGTTTTAAAATTTAAAATAGTTTGTACATCTTAAAATACTCATAACTCGTATTAACTCATACGAAATGTGAACAATGGTGCAATCAGAATTTGTGGGTAGGACTTATTTTTAAAGTTATAACTTATAACCTTTTGAAATTCACTATTTTGCATAGGTTCTCCCGTCTCTCACATGTGAAGTGCTCAAAAAAAAAAGGTGGGCAAGTGGGTGTTGCTCTGCTTTACAGTAGGTTACAATTGGATCACTGTATAGTCTGTAATGGATGATGTTAAATTTGAATTTAATGATACAATATCATTGTACCTATAAGAAAAACGGTTCTGAGCATTTAAAATTTAAAATGTCCGTAAACAGCTCAAAACAGCTCAAAATATTTTGTACATTTTATCAAGTAGGTATGGTAATTGATAAGATGTTATAATATATGATGTAAAGTTTAGGTATATCTACAAGTATTCGTGTTTGAATTACAAGAAAATAAGAAAATCGCTACATGCCTTATACTCATGCCTACATGAGAAATCGAGAAAATATACAACGATGTAAAAATTTAATTTAACTTTCCGGTAGATATTTTTTTTTGATAAAGGTAGACAT
>NC_042494.1:164741021-164754063 GCF_005508785.2 Acyrthosiphon pisum | reverse complement strand
TCCAGTAATAGACACTCAATATTCCCATTTATCCGTCGCTTGTAAAAATAAACAGTCCTTGTACCTATAATTTTAACCTATAAGAATGTTATTTAGGCCACTTCTCCCGACCTCCCCTGGGTATGATATTTTTGTATTTTTATTTTAAGTTCCTAGATATTTAAGTATTTTTTACTTATTAAAAAATTAAATTACAACTTTCAAGTACATATTATGAAGACAACAAAATACAGGTGTCATAAATTGATTAAAATTCATTTAAATTCATTCATTTCAATTTCGTATAATTCGTACAAATATTAATGTAGGTAATAGGATACAGAAAACAGTTAGACAGTTCAGTAACGGAATCTTTTTTTTTTTTTTGAACAAAAATGTATATTTTCAATCTGTGTTTAAACGTTATACAATAAGTAAATATGATGTGGTTTGATTGACGGCAGGCGCGGATCCAGAAGATTTTAACAGGGGGTGCTCAAAAAAAAGGTGGGCAAGTGGGTGTTGCTCTGATTTACAGTAGGTTACAATTGGATCACTGTATAGTCTGTAATGGATGATGTTAAATTTTAATTCAATGATACAATATCATTGTACCTATAAGAAAAACGGTTCTGAGCGTTTAAAATTTAAAATGTCCGTAAACAGCTCAAAACAGCTCAAAATATTTTGTACATTTTATCAAGTATGGTAATTGATAAGATGTTATAATATATGATGTAAAGTTTAGGTATATCTACAAGTATTCGTGTTTGAATTACAAGAAAATAAGAAAATCGCTACATGCCTACTCATGCCTACATGAGAAATCGAGAAAATATACAAAGATGTAAAAATTTAATTTAACTTTCCGGTAGATATTTTTTTTTGATAAAGGTAGACATAGGTACTAATGAGGAATCTTGTATTAAATTTTCTAATTTTAGATTCAAAAATAAAAATTTTTATGTATCTCTAACTCAAAATAATTTGCACATTTTCGTGATTTTTATGTATTTTGTCAACATTTGAACTTTAAATGCTTATAAGAAAAAATCGTGACTGCATTTTTAATATTTTTAAACTGTAACAATATATAATACATTTTCAAACTTTAAAATATTATTAACATTCATAGAAAAAAATACTTATTAAATTGGAAACTAAAAATGTTCAAAACAAATCAAAATATTTTGAAAATGTTATCGTGTATAGAAAATGCTAATATAAATATTCATAGTGAACATTTCATGTATCTGTTTATTTGTTTTAGAGTTACACCAAAAACAAGAATTGATTTCGTCGAAAACCGATTTTTCTTAAAAATTCCCGTTTTCTTTAATTTTTATTTTATTTTTCACGGCGCTTTTAAAATCATTGCAATTTAAAATTTTGACCTTCTGAATGAACCAACTAGATTCACTTTCCCATCGATTGAGATACTGTTGAAGAAAATCGAAGCAGTTGTACTGCCCCAAATACGGTGATGACAGAAACAAAGAAAAAAATTTTTAAAAAAAACATCATCTACACATCGCTCCGATCAGAATTTAAAAAAAAAATGGTTTCGCCTTTATATTTTAGATTGCTATACAAATTTATTTTATTAGTGGCTTAGACGACAGCGGGTGCCCGAGCAGCCATAGCCCCCCCTGAATCCGCGCCTGATTGACGACACCCCGTGTTACGAAATCTTATATAAATTAATATTTTATGTTATTAGAGTCATTATCTACATCATAGGAGTGTACGACGTATACATATAACATATAGTTATGAAAAATAAATAAAAATACGGCAACGGCTGTAGTAGGTAAACCTAGTGAAATAGTGAATTACTGAAGAGTAAATATAAATCAACTGTTGTAGGTACATAACTGTTATATTATATAGGGTGATTCAGAAAGCATACTTACCCATTCTTTCTTAAATAATTCAGTTATTACTTATAAAAAATATGATTTTTGGAATTTTTAAATATACTTACTTAAAGACTATATTTTCAGATTCTTGATATTTTATGTGCCTACTACTAAAGGAGTGACTCGTGGAGATGCAAACTTCTGTTTTACACCAGAAAATTTGTTGAAAGTTTTTATGTATAAAATAAAAATTAAAAAATGTTAATAAGTAGGTACCTATAGTTTTTGAGTTATTTCATTTTGTGTACTATGTACATACTTATTGTATGTTTTGAAATGTTTTATGATTTTGTTCCACTATTTTTTGGGATTCTCAAAAATCTGAATAATTAGCTTTCGGTCACTATTCAATATTATATTATATTATACTGTATTGTATTTTCAATTTTGTTTGGTTCATCGTGGAAATTATATTACTTATTCGTAAAATTGACACATTAATAAATTACCTATATTATACTGTCTTATTGTTTAAAATATATTTTTTTACAAGTGGCCTTATATAGGTAATGAGTAATGACGTATTGACGTTCCTATAAAACATTACAACACTATATATGTACCTATAATATATTATTATATTATACGGTATATTTTTAAGTGCACCACCTCCAACCATTCAAAAGCATGACGTCATAATACTCATCTACATGACTCTTTATTATTCTACTCATTATATAACACATCATGTTTTCATTATTATTTTCTGTGTAATTTTTAATATTTATTTAAGTTAGGACTGTTAGGACTAACAATGCAATTTATTATGTAAGCATATTTTTCTCCATCACGGGGTGATTTACAAAACGACAGGCAACGGGCATGATACACTTAAACATAAACATACAAATTCTACGATTTATGAAAAAAGAGGTTTTACATTCCAATTTTAAATAGCTGCCATCAATCATGATTGATTATTGATTTATTTGGTTTGATTGCTAAAGAAAATACAGTGGTGTAAATCGTAAACAATGTATTGTGTTTTCTAAAACTGGTGGCGTGGGAACTGGGAAATCCACCTTTACGAAAATTAGTAGGTATTTGAAGTATTTAATGCATTTAACAGTTGAAAAAAGCTAATGGAGTCATGGTTATACTGACATTATAATTTATACTAAGAAACTTATATTTCATTAAAACAACATCTCAAATCTTAATTAATATCTAGATACTCCATAAACCCTCTACATGTGATTATCATGTAGGTAACTTCTGTTGTTCAATCAAAACAATTCCTTACCGTTTAACAAAAAACAACCATAAATAGTTGAATACGGGGAGGGGGGGGGGTTGAGCAATACAATTATTTGAATAAAAATAAATGATTATGCCTTTATAAAATATGATAAAAGTCAACATTGGGTGTTTAAAAATGAAAATGAATATAGAATACCTGAATACAGTACCTAAGTATACCCTATTGTTTCGATAGGATATACCTACCTAAAAATTTAAATACCTAATATTATAACACTTTAAAAATAAAAGAAACTTGTAGTGAAAATCGCCACGAAATGTGTGATAGTAACACTTGATGTTCAGTATAAGATTTATAATTTATATATTTATTAGTTACCTACTTAATGATAAATGATGATTCTATAATTATATATTATGTAAGCAATAATATAATATGGTAGTTGAATTTAACACTAATTTTATAATTTTTGAGTATACAAAATACATTTGGTATTATACTATTATATAAGATACAGTTTCTTTATTCGAGGGCGACAGTTTGATGCATGCTTGTATGTCTGATCTGCCCGAATACCCAGTGACATCCATTTATATATATAAAAATAATAATAATAATTTCTATTATTACTATTACAAGTATGTAACCAATGGCAAACATTTATGAACAAGAAAAAAGTTTCAATTTCAACCGTGAATCTCAATAGATCCATGTTTGATAACCTCTTTAGAATGCGAATATCGGTAAATCCTTTCTTATTACACATTTAGATAATTAGAGGAACTACTATTCTAAATCATAAGTTCGTACGTTTCTTTAGTTTTTGAGATGTAGCAATGAATGAGTATTGAGTGAGTGGGTAGAGGACTTTATATATAATATTATTATTATTATTTTTAGTGACGGAAAAAACTCCATTTACAAAACAATATATATAAAATTGTGTAGTGACACAAATACAATAGAATTAGGTACGAATAATATAAAATTCACATTTAATTATATATAACAAATTATGAGGTGTACAATTCGACAGCCATAATTAGTTATTAACTAAAATTAATATCTATAGTTTTTCCTATAGACATCAGTATATTAATTGTAGGTGATGATTTTAAGTATGTTTTAGAAACATTATTGATTAAAAAACTTTCTTGATTTATGGTAGATTTGGTATTAATTCAAAAATTTAATCGTTCCAGTAATTAATAAGGGCAATCAATTGAGTTATTTAATAGTTTTAATAAATATGAATAATGAAGGATAATTCTCCTTGTATTTAGCGATTGTATATTAAAATATGATAATATTATCCCATTATAATCTGAATGTCGTGGACGTTCGACTTTAAATTTAAATGGTAAAAAACTAAGAAAACGATTCTGAACAGCTTCGAGATAATAGTTACCCCTATGTTATTTGAAGACCAAATAAGGGATGCATATTCTAATTGAGATCTGACAAACGCAAAATAAATACTTTTAAAGGCATTTAAATTATTAAAATTAGTACAAGTTCATGTAATGAAACATTAAGTTCAATACACATTAGACACATTGCTAAATTAACAATCAAAATAAATATGAGATTTTTTAGTATTAAATGATAGTATTTTGCATTTGTTGATATTGAGGTTCAGACCATTTAAATAACACTAATCATTTAAATAATTTAAATCATCTTGTAATTTAATACAATCATTAATTGAATCTATTTTTTTTAAATATTTTAGCGTCATCAGTGAATAATAAAATATTTGACCGTTTTATTATCATATTTATATCACTTATAAATTATAAATAATAGAAATAAGAACCTGAGAGAACTTGGATGGGTTCTGAAATAAGCTGATTTAATTAGCTGATTTAACTAGCTGAATTATATTAGTTAAAAAAGAGGTAAGCCATGTTAGTAATGGGTCACTGAATCCAATTTTTTTTTAAATTTATGTTTAAGTAGAAATAATGATCTACACTATCAAATGCTTTTTCAAAATCCGTGAAAACCGTATCCATTTGGGACTTAGTTGAGAAAGAATCGATTATATTGTGTTTGAATATGGCTAGATTGGTTGTAGTAGAATGTCCCTTACGAAAACCATGTCGAGTCTCATACAAAAAACTATTTATTATACGAGACATTTTTTTATTTATTATTTTTGAAAATATTTTTGAAGAATAGAGATTATTGAAATTTGTACGGAAATTACTATAATTATCTATGGAAGAGCGTTGACCTTTCTTGAAAATAGGGGATATATATACAGCTTTCCAGATTGTAGAAAATATACCAGAATTAAGTGACTGGTTAAAAAGAAAATGAATATGAGGTGCACGAACAAAACGGCATTCGTATAAAAATGTAACCGACAGATTACCAAGGCCTATTGACAAATTTAATTTTAGATTATCTAATTCATAAAAAACATCTTCAAGTGATATATCAAAGATGTTAATACAGAAAGGTGATTCAATAGTATGGATATCTGGCATATTTAATAGAGGTATTTGTATAAGTTTGAGAAAAATTTTCCAAAAAGATTAACTATATCTTGACCATTGTCGGCAATAAATTTATTATAATTAATATTATTTGGAAACGAGTTATGAGATTTGTTGCCTTTAAAGAATTTCCAAAAATATTTAGGATTATTCTGTATTGAATTTTGAACTTTGTTCATGTAATTATTATTCATTATAGTCTCTTTGCCTAATTATTTTAGATTTGCTTCTTAAATTAGAAAATTTAAGGTATTCGGAATAATTATTAGAATTTTTAAAACCTAAGTGGTATAATTTTTTTTCTTTAATGATACATTTTAATTCATGACTAAACCATGTGGGAAAATTTGAATTATTTGATCTATATATATTTATATATATATATAGATTAACAGACAACAGTGGTGTAGCGAGAAACTTGGTCGCCCTAAGGGAATACCTAAGAGACAAAAGAAATTAAATTATTTATTAAAATAAAATATTAATTATAGTGATTCTTGGAGCTAATAATAATTATAAGGATTATTAGGAGACAACGACGTAACGACGTACAAATCAGAATATTTTCATCAATAGGTAGATTATAGAGCTGCGAAGCCTACATAATAGTGGCTCCTTAGAAATAATATTTTTTGAGTATTTTAAATCAAATTATTCTCAGCATAAATATAATTTAAATAAAAAAAAAATGTTTGGTATTTTTTTTATGTAATGGTAAAGGTCCTGACTTCCTGTGGCCGCTCAACTATTGGACATACTTTGGAGTTTGGGGGGCCCGGCAATAATTACGCCACTTAATATCGCTATTAGTTAAATAATAATATTATAATAGGTAGGTTGAATTCATTTTTGCAACGTTAAATGCTTATATCACTTATATAATATAATGCTTATATCGTGTCTATGTATCTTCAATATATTTAAATAGCTATATAATAACGACTTATGAGGAACCTTGTATTACATTTTTAAGCGTTTAGATCAAATGAATAATTTGTTATCGACATTTATAGAAAACAAACTAAAAATAATCGAAGACAATCCAAACGAAGACGGTCTAACTTTTTTGTAACCAAGGTTACCAAACAATTATTTTAATCTATAATATGCTATATAATATATATAAACCTAAGCGTCCTAAGCCAAATACCACTCACTCACTCACTCTCTCACTCACTCCCTCATTAATCGCTACATTTAAAAAAAAAAACAAAACGTATGAACTTGAAATTTGGAATAGTAGTTCCTTTATGCAATAAGAAAGGATGCTCATAAACAGCTGGATTTTTTTCAATACAATTTATGGCAATAAGATTCCTTGAGACTTAGAGAGTGCTTATTGCTTATAGCTTATTTGTTCAACCCCTATAGCGTATAGGAAACTAGGGAGTAGCTCACGTCATATACAATTTTTTAGCTCACGTAAAAATAATATTTTTTTTTTATTTAATTAAATATTTTTCTTTGGTTACATATTATATAACTATCATGATATATAGAAATATAATGATGTAATACAATAATATACATTTTTTTACAAATATATTATGAAAAGGTGGGTAAGTGGATGTCGCTATCTGCTGTACAGTAGGTTACAAGTGGGTCACTGTATAATAATTAATGGATAGTGTTAAATTTGAATTCAATGATTTAATATCATTGTACAAGAAAAACGATTCTGAGTGAAAATGGTATGTCAGTCTAGGTACGTATAAGATTAACATATTATATACTTATCTATGGTATTAAAAAAATTGACCAATAATAGGTATATATAATAAATTCCAAATTAATCATATCACAATATCCATTAGGTACTTATAACGCGTTATACATCAACAACAAATCGTGGTACTATCATAGATATATAATAGTATACTTTAGAAGTTTCAAGTACCCACGAATAATATTATACAATCACAACAAAAAAACTAAAATTCCAAGTTATTCCAGGTTTTTTAATATGTAATTTCGTCCAAATTTGAGCTTAAAATGACTATAAAAATAAACTGAGCTTATGTCTTTTTTAGATTTTTTGGTAACAGAAATTAATACTTATGTGGAATCTTGTTTTAAATTTTCAATCCTTAGATATAAAAGTTGAACATTTTATAAATTTTTAACTACCAAATAATTATTCAATTTTAAATTTGATAAATTTTGTCAAAATTCGATCTTTAAATCCTTATAAAAAAAATTGTGCATATGTATTTTCAATATTTTTCAACTTCTATTGTAACAATATATCAGGAGCCTTGTATTAATTATTTACACTTTTTGGCCCAACAGATAAAACTTAATTGATATTTATAGAAAAAAAAACTAAAAAAATTGAAAACTGACCATGTCCGTAAACAGCTCAAAAAGAGTCAAATTATTTTCAAAATTTTATTGTATATAGAAAATACTAATATAAACATTCAGTGAAATTTTCAAGTATCTACAGTCATAGGTTTTTTAATTACAACAAAATAAGAAACTTGTTACGTGAGAATTCGAATGAATATCAAATATTGTAAAAATATGAATTTCAAAGGCTCATAAAAATTTAATTTTACTTGTTTGTAGACATTTTTTTTTAAAAAAGGTAGACAAACTTATGAGGAATCTTGTATTACATTTTTAAATCTAAGATTTAAAAAGAAAATTTTTTATGAATTTCTAACTAAAAATAATTTGCAAATTTTCGTCATTTTTACGTATTTTGTCAATTTTTTAACTTTAGACGCTTAAAAAAAAAATTGTGACTATGGATTTTTAATTTTTTCATCTGCCTTTGAAACAATATAATAGGAACCTTCTATTAAATTTTCAAGGTTTTTTAACCAACAAATAACATTTTATTGATATTTAAAGAAAAAAAAAACTAAATAAAATGGAAACTGAAAATGTCCGTAAACAGCTCAAAATAAATCAAAATATTTGAAAAATGTTATGGTGTATAGAAAATGCTAATATAAACATTCAGTCAAAATGTTATGTACCTACGGTCATTTATTTTAGAATTGTACCAAAAACCAAAATCGATTTTCTCGAAAACAGATTTTGCGTAAAAATTTCAGTTTTTCCTTAATTTTGACCCCCCAATATACCAACTAGATTCACTTTCCTATCAGAAAAGGTACTGTTGAAGAAAATCCAAGCACTTTTACTGTCCTAAAAGTGATGACAGACACAAAAAAAAAAATAAAAAAAAAAAACACACATCATTGTAAAATCAATACATTTATCGTTTCACTCAGAATCTATAAAGAACAAATCGTTGTACGGGAAACGCCACGCCGGGTGGGGACAGCCATAATTATATTAGTAAATGAAAAGAAAATATATATTTTAACTTTTGAATCTTTTGAACCTTGGACTATGTTTTTAGACTAGGTACAACTTTTTTTTTAATCGATTTTCGCAAGGCTGATTTTTATATCGCTTTGTTAAACGAAAATCAACAATAAAAACAAAAAACTAATTTAATTTAATTCCTAACAAAATTGAGTACCTATGCTACTAGATACTTTTCCACTGCGCTACACCCAAAAGCATAAAATCTATTTAACCTCAATTTTCCATGCAGAGGAAGATCTAGAAGTATGCTACTTATAATACGTACGAAAATATTGTATAGTTATAGTTACTTTTTTAACCACGGGTGGGCAATGGTTAGTAATTTTGCCTTTTGGACATGGTAAATATTTCACTAATAGTATATATTAAATTTATGTAGTAGACTAGTACCTTATACATATAGATAAAATATTGTCCGACAAAATGCTGATTCAGAAATCGGAATCATTCGCATGGTGGGAGGCTGACCCCTGGCCCTCCGAAAAGTTCGCTTATGAATATCGCGGGACGTCTCAGCTGGTATCTTATTAGTAGTTAATAGTTATATACTTATGTAATTCCACAGCCCACAAGTTATACATACCTAATCTATCTAACTATATAAGACGTGTTACTGTGTTAGATTATCAACTTTTTTGGTGTTATATGGATGACACGATTACATTGGTTATTATTATTACAACTGTTATTATTATCCTACATAACATTTGTCGCATTGCATTGCAGATAAGCAAAACCTATTATTATATATTTCTAAACAGAATTTAATATTTATTACGGACTGTAGTATTAAATCACCACAGATTATTTCAAAAAAGAGTAATGTCATGACAAAAACGTTACTTGCGTGTAAGGATAAAAGTGGTTAATTAAAAAAACGCACTTATATTAGTTATACGTTTATAAAAGTCGTGATGATATTAATGCCGTAACACTACAATCGGTATATACTACATATACAATATTATATAAAAAATTAAAAACTACTCTACACTCATAAATCATGGATTATGATGAATTATATTTTCGAGTTTCCTACATTGTCTATCGGCTATTCATACATGTATAATAGGTGTTATTAATGCTGACAATGCTTATATTTATACTTAGGTAGCTACTAGCTATATATGGATATAAATAATTAGTTGTGTATGTAAGGTAAAATTTGAATTTGATAGCTCCCAATTACTTGAACAATCATTAGAAATTATTGCAATCCATATACACATAAAAACATTTAAAACTCATAAACTGTTCCTAAATACAATGTAGTACCTATTTACAGATATAAATTAAAATATCGGCAGGTAAATGAAAGTTGAAGTAATAATATCAATTCGTAGGTTATTGATGGTAAAAGTCAAACTTGAACAACATCATAAGTATTTAATATAGGTAATCCAAATCCGATGTTGTAATTTTTAAAATTCTTTTTTTTGAGATGTCCGTATTACAACTTGAATTTATTTCACAATATTCGTGAATTGTGTGTGCCGTGAGGCGATGATGGCACCTAATACTATAGTAGTACTGCAGGTGATGCTTGACAGGCGCGGTAGCCCCAGATCCGAGTCGTGGAACCGGTTGTAAACTCGTAAATTAATAATTTTTCCATATACATCTGAAATAGAACTGTAGAACGAAAAACGATAATTGGTTTTTAGAAGGTAGCTCTTTTTTAAAATTTTATTCAAATCTTCTTTGAAGTTAGTAGGTACACCTATGACCTACACATGTAATAATTCTGTCATATGTTTGTACGTTGTACACATTTATTTGAAGAAAAAAAACAATTTGCTTTGCATAATATATTATATTAATTATTTGCCAGCATAAAATGTATAAAAATCAAATGTCAATAACACACCTGAGTTCCATTAGTAGTAGCTAAGTATTAACCATTAATAACTACATTAAATATTATTTCATATTTTTATATATTACTTACCTATATATTATGTTTTATATAACGGGTCAAAACAAATTGTTGAGAATATTATTCCCATGGTCATCAGTTAAAAACTGAGCAAATATGGTTTTATATGTTGTTACATGTTTAACATTGATTTGACAAGTAACAGCGAAATATAATATACATATATGATACGTACCTATACCTAACGTATATCCTCGTTAGTCATAAACCGTATCTAAATAGTTAATAGGTAGGTGCTTAACAGTCAAGAAGAAGCATTACGTATAATGTAACCTGTTGAGCGTAGGCTGTACCTAATCTATAAACTTCGATATTTATTTCTGTCAATTATTCTTACTATTATTTACATCTCTGCTAAACATAATTTATGGCAATTAAAATTTGACGTAACGATATGTAATACTCATTTGATTTTAGTATAAGACTGAAGGAAAGACTAAGTAGCAATATTTTAAAGTTGTTTTTTTTTTTAGAATTTGTAGTTTCTTTACAATTATCAACAATATTTGACCGTGTCTCATTTGACCGTGTAAATGATTATCATAATGGGTTGCACTATACTCTCGTGTATAATGTCTATAATAGAAGTAGAAAACAAAATAAATGTATTGAAGCATCAAACATCTACATCTTGGTATCCAAAATATAGTTAAAATATATCAATTTTGTTATAATTTTTAGTGTGCCAACTAAATGATTAGGTATCTAAACAATTTTAATTATTATACATATAGGTAATTAATAGTATTTATCTACACTATATAGTCTATATTAGACAACAATTTTACCATATATTCAAATGGGTTTTAATGAAACTTTTTTTAATTCATATATTTGGAGTTTATACTTTAGAGAATTGAAATATAGGTTAATATTAGGGTTAGTGACTTCATGCATTAAAAAACCTTGAAATAAAATACATGCATTTATGCCCTAAAACTTTACCATATAATATGCTCTAATAATATGCACAATTGCCCTTAAAAATGTTTTATTTTCTTATTAAAAACCAAAAGATGTAAAAATTAAAATGATGTAACCATTTTTCTTTCTTTCTTTTAGATTCTGAGTGAAACGATGAATGTATTGATTTTACAATGATGTCTGTTTTTTTTTTAATTTTTTAATTTTTTTTTTGTGTCTGTCATTACCTTTTCGGACAGTAAAAGTGCTTGGATTTTCTTCAACAGTATCTTTTCTGATAGGAAAGTGAATCTAGTTGGTACTTTAGGCGGTCAAAATTCCAGTAGTTTTCAAAAGCGCCGTGAAAAATAAAATAAAAATTAAGGAAAAACGGGAATTTTTACACAAAATCTGTTTTCGAGAAAATCGATTTTGGTTTTTGGTACAACTCTAAAATAAATGACCGTAGATACTTGAAATTTTGACTGAATTTTTATGTCGACATTTTCTATACACCATGCCATTTTTAAAATATTTAAACTTATTTTGAGCTGTTTAGGAACATTTTCAGTTTTCCAAATGTTTAAGTTTTTTATTCTATAAATATCAATAAAACTTTATTTGTTGGGTACAAAAGCTTGACAATTTAATAGAAATCTCCTAATATATTGTTTCAAAGACAGAAGAAAAATATTAAAAATCCATAGTCACAATTTTTTTTGTATAAGCATTTAAAGTTCAAATATTGACAAAATACGTAAAAATTACGAAAATTTCCAAATTATTTTGAGTTAGAAATTCATAAAAAATTTTCTTTTTAAATCCAAGATTTTAAAATGTAATACAAGATTCCTCATAAATTTGTGTACCTTTAATGAAAAAAAAATGTCTATAAGAAACTCAAATTAAATTTTTATGAGCGTTTGAAATTCATATTCTTACAACATTTGATACTCACTCTATTTCTCATGTAACGATTTCCTTATTTTGTTGTAACTAAAATACGAATGACTGTAGATACTTGAAAATTTCACTGAATGTTTATATTAGTATTTTCTATATAAGATAAAATGTTGAAAATAATTTGACTGTTTTTGAGCTGTTTACGGACATGGTTAGTTTTCAATTTTTTTAGTTTTTTTTTCTATAAATATCAATTAAGTTTTATCTGTTGAGCCAAAAAGTGTAAAAAATTAATACAAGGCTCCTGATATATTGTTACAATAGCAGTTGAAAAATATTAAAAATACATATGCACAAT
>NC_042494.1:164732100-164740971 GCF_005508785.2 Acyrthosiphon pisum | reverse complement strand
TTTTTTTTATAAGCATTTAAAGATCGAATTTTGACAAAATTTATCAAATTTAAAATTGAATAATTATTTCGTAATTAAAAATTTATAAAATGTTCAACTTTTATATGTAAGGATTGAAAATTTAAAACAAAATTCCACGTAAGTAGTTAATTCTGTTACCAAAAATCTAAAAAATACATAAACACAGTTTATTTTTATATTCGTTCAAATCTCAAATTTGGACGAAATTACATATTAAAAAACCTGGAATAACCTGGAATTTTAGTTATTTTGTTGTGATTGTATAATATTATTCGTGGGTACTTGAAACTTCTAAAGTATACTACCCACCTTTTTTAAGATTGTCTTTTGCCTACAAAACAATAAAAAGTATGTACAATAATAAATGTTAAATTATAAATGAATATTGCATGTTTATGATTAAATGATCATTTAACTCTTACCCAAATTAACAATTGTCAGTTGCATTGTGACTTAAATTTTTCGAATGTAAATGTAAATTTTTTCCCAAATTTTAAAATTCATATTAGATATTGTATAATATGTGGAAAATTTACTTAAGGGGATTTTTACCGTAATTTTCTGTTTTTTTCTAACACACACACAACCTTGGGTTTTTTTACTGGTTCTTTGCCAAACATACCAATTGATCTAATGAAGCAATAAGAATTCTAAAAATAGATTTGAATTTGTCGTCAAGTCTACTTGAAATCGATTTTCCTACATTTTTGATTTTAGATTCTGAGCGGAGCGAGGAAGCTATTTTTTTTACAATGGTGTTTATTTCTTTTTTTTTTCTTTTTATATCCTGTACACAAAATTTCTTCCAGAAGGAGTGTTTCGATTTCAACATAATATAGTACCTTATCTTTTAGCAAATTGGATCAAGATGGTACTTTAGAGAGGTCATTTTCGATTTTCTCAATAGGTAGTTATTTAATGCCACGGTAAAAACCACCGGAAAATTACGAAAAAACGCTAAAAATGGGATTTTAATTTCTAACGCTTTGCTTATCACTATAGAAACGAATAAAAAATTATAATATTTTAATATTAATTCAACTTACATGATAAAATAAATAATAACAATATTAAATATCCAGACTGACAAACCGTCTCCGCTCAGAATCGTTTTTCTTATATAATGATATTTTATCATTGAATTCAAGTCTAATACAACCCATTATACAATGACTCACTTGTAACCTACTGTACAGCAGAGCGACATCCACTTACCTGATTTTTATTTTGATTTTAACTTCTCTGAAAATTAAAATAAGACAATTTTTAAATACCCTTTTTTAATATAACATTTTTAGGAATTTGGGGGGATAATATCAAACATGTGGGAATGTCGATTTCAAGCACGATAAAAGATAGTATGGTTGCGTAACGAATCTAGAAAAGTGCCTACTGAAATGAATCTCCATTATCAGTAATAAACAGCTGGAGACTTACGCTCTAGCGCTTATTTGTCGTAGTGACTCTAAATGCAATTACCTTTCAAAGTAAATTGTAGTTCCGTGATAGCCACTATGAGACTATAGACATATAAGCGCTAGTGCTTAAGTCTCCTGCTGTTTAATTTAACTTTAATACTGATTATAGAGATTCATTTCGGTAGACTTTTTTCAAGTATGGGAATCATAAGTCGATGGGCAACCATACTATCTATAGCCGTGATTTCAAGTCAACGAAAAATTCAAATCTGTTTTCAGAATTCTTATCATTTCAATAGATAAATTGGAGTGTTTGGCAAAAAACACGTTTAAAATACTATGTCGCGCGTATGTTAGACAAATACAAAAAATCACCTTATCGAATCCCCTTAAATACAAATATAAAAAAAATATGCACTTATATGAACAAAAATAGCAGTATAATATATACATTATATTTATTAAAAAAAACACAATATTTTTAGAATAATTAAGGCTTGAAATTTAATGTATATTATACGATAAAATGAATCACTTATATAGTGCGCTATCCAGAGTGCGGAATCCATGATCCATTATATACTAATTAACCTAACCTATAGTCTACAAGTACTCTATTTAAAAAAAGATAATTTGGATTTTGGGGTAATTTTTTTATACATACTATATGTAGCTATGTGAGTATTTTTGATCAATGCTCTATGTATAGTTTATATTAGGTTTCCAAAGCCGTACCTAAAGGTCCTAAGCAATATGTATATATTCTGTGGCAATATCATAATAATTGATAAGGAGGCAGAGGCTCAGTGGCGTAATTTGTGGTGTAGGGGGGGGGGGGGTGCAGTGTGTACATTTTCACCAACTTTTTTTGAAAATGCCTTCTTTGGACTGCCAACAATAAATAAAAGCGTGATATACCTAAGTGTTTTATATTATATATATTTTATATTTTTTTTAGTATTAAAAAAAAATGTCTTGTACTAATGTTTACCTAATTTTCAAAAATGTTTGATGTGATTTTGTGGTCCCACAATATTATAATTTATAAAATTATAACACAAACATTGTGAAGAAGGATACCAATAAAATACATTTCTGGTTTTATTAAGTTAGCTTTATTATATATTTTGAGTATGGAGGGAGAAAAAATGTGTAAGTTAGGTTCGGTTAGGTATTTTATTAATAGGTGATTTATACCCATACATATATTTACACCGAGTGTAAATAGTAAATACAACTGTACACTGGTATCCACAATATAAAATAAATACATTAAAAGTACCTACACATAGTTCGTCAAAAATAGTAACAATATTGTGGTATTTTCATACTAATATTAGTGACCTATTAAATAAATTATACAAATATTCTACGGTTTTTGTCTTCACTTGAACCCACCCCCCCAAAAAAAAAAAATTTTCTATGTGGCCTGGTAATTATTTGAATGGGCTGCAAACAATTGGCACCAACAAAAATAAAGTTGAAATGACGCCCCTGGGTGGCTCCAAGTGGATATCAACCCCCTCACCCATTCATAGCCTCTAAAATATTCAAGATACCACAATATAGGAAATAAATACGAATCCCAATAACAAAAACATAAACCTACCTTATACACAATTTTATCTTATTTTCTTACACAAAAATATGTTCCGATGATACTTAGACTTTTATCTAATGGCTCTATTTTTTCGACCATATATAGTACTACATAAATACGTGATACCATTGATTATAAATAGGATACTAGTATACTTAGTATACTAGTATTTATAATCAATGATAATAAATACAATATATATTAGTATATTATAATATTATTGTATTATATAATATAATAGGCACTCTTATACAAAGCAATTACCCATTAAGACAGATTTACTATATATATATATATAGTAAACTCAGTCGATTACCGTGATTTTGAGGTAAAAATCTGATGTAGGAAAAATAATTATGTAGATAGGGGAAGGCAGTAACGATAGCACAACAGAAAAATGATGCTATACCTAAGACTCTAGAAGTCTATAGGACTCAGTGGCAGCCGGGAAGCCGAAAAAATCTCCAGTGAGCTGCTGATCGTATTTAAATGTGACCCAATATTTGAATTTGGAAATAATCTATATTATACATTCAACAGAATTAAGTCTTCATTTTTCAATATTACATTATATATAAATTATTAAAATATTTAACGAAATTACTTATAACAAAATATATTGGTTATATTATTATATTATGGCATACTTGATTTTTTGTAGAGGATCACCTACCCAGGAAAAGTAAATTTGTGGGTCGTCATAACAAAAAGCTTGGGAAACCCTGAAATATACTATATAGATATTATACTATTATATAAAGAAATGTATATCTACAGTTATTCGTTTTCGAATTTCAACCAAATAAGAAAATAAAAACACGATGAACAATCGTTTATTTAAGGGTGAATATCCACTGTCGTAAAAATTTGAACTTCGACCGCTCATAAAAGTAAATGTAAGTTCCAGTAAGCTTTTTTTTTTTTTGATTAAGGTAGAAAAATTTATAAGGGATCTTATATTCAATTTTCAAATTTATGTAAAAATATAAAAATAAAAAATGTAATGCATTTCGAACAAATTTACAAATTTTGACTAATTTTGTCAACATTTTAACTTTAGAGTTCAAATACCTATTCATAAAATATTAGTTTGAATTTGCGCTCAGCTTTTTTTTAAATTACAACAATAACAACTTATAAGAAACCTATTATAAGAAATTACATTTTTAAGTTTTCTTACCGAGTGAACATTTTTTTATTAAAAAAACCTAATAAAAATCGTAAATTTCTTATGTCATATAGGCTTTAAAAGCTAAAAAAAGAGTCAAAATACCCTGTCCTCCACAACCTAGTAGGTAGGTACATACATAATATTATTTTATCAAAATCATTTAAAGACGACTGAGGCCAGTTCAATGGATCACTCTGTATACACTATAGGCTATTAGGTACTGTGTTTAACGTTAATGTCGTTTAAAGTTATCAACAAATAAAAAATATATAAAAACACTAAGTCATGATATATTATATAAATGTATATATATATATATATATTATAATAATATAATAGGTAAGTACGTGGTTATATAATTATGTGTTTTAAGTCTTCTAAGTTGGGACGGTCTGAGGTCCTACGCTCTGCAGGACGAACAATGTATAATTATAATAAGCGCCGAGCTGTAATAATCACTAATAAATCCCGCTTTTATATAGGTAGAGGTATTAAGTGCCCACTAATTACAATAAGCTAGCTACAGATCTATTATTTCTTATAATATACGTGTGCCGCTCCTATGCCATAATCACCTATATTTCCTATGCATTGGTTCGTGTAATTTTAGGTAATTTTTGGCGATATGTTTTTATGCGAATTACACATACCTGTAGCGTATTCGGTGAGTACCTATACTTGGAGGAATATAGGAGATTCAATACGATACCAGCGCATATATTATTATCATAATATTATGTTATTGCCAACATGTCGTAATAATGCACGAACTATACTGGAAAATAATTAAACAACCATATAAATAATATAAAATAGTCAGATAGCGCCTTCGAAGTCACTAAGTCAGTTGTTTATCGATATATGTTGTAAATATAGGTAATATTTAATAGGTATTAATATATATTCATTATAAGTATTGTAGCTATACCTATAGCTAATTCGTCAACAGTTGACGTGTTGAGCAAATTTTCATTTTTTAACACGCCGATATAATTATATATTACAATAAGTGTTAACCTTATAATACATTAATATATTATATATTATTTAGATACCATTATTTTAATCGTTTAACATAAAAAATAATGTCTGTATTTTTAATTGTTATTAATTTATCTGCATTACGTGCGTTGTATATGAAACCATATAGGTATATCTTGTATACTGGGTATTTAAAATTTTGTTTTGTACAATTTTTGTTGAGGTCGCACAGAAATACAGGATTGAGGATTCCCTAACAGTTCAAACTAAAAAATATAACATTTAAATTTAATATGTGTAGTACTATCTAAACATATAGATAGGTAGTAAAAAATGTTAAAAATAAATCATTATAAAAACATTTATGAATTTCAACTGTTTGTTAATATTTTTATAATAGAAAATACACGGGTGTGCTTAACTTATACTCGTGCGGGGTAGGTATAGGTAATAATAGGTACTTACTTTTTAGAAGTCAAAATCAAAATATGTAGTTATTTACTTAAAAAAAAACTACATAGTAATGCAACGCAAACACAAAACATCCATTATACCCATTTAGTTATTGTATAGATGTATAATTTAGTAATTACTATTTTTATACTTGTGCATTATTTAATGAACGCTCTCATATTATTATGTATTACTTGAAAACCATAATAATTATCCGTTTCAAAAACGTGGGTAAAGCACGAATTTTCGAAGATGTTTACAAATAATATAATAATATAATATGTATGATATATACATAACATATAAGTATATAACACTGCAGTTGTATTTGCATTTTTTATTGAATAATTCACGAACGGATTGGCAAATACATATACCTGCGATACATACCTATATATCGTATACACACACAGGTCGGTTTAGTTGATATAATAATATAATATACGAAATATATATTAATGAAAAATATAAAATTATAACATGTATAATATGCATTAAAGCGTCAGCACTGCGGTGACCTTTATATTATTATATATGCCCGTAAGTCAAAACAACTTGGTAACGTAAGTTGTGTAGTAGGTATAGGTTAGGTATATGTATACACGAATCACACGCATTATTCACGTACTATATGTGCAGTAGTATATGGTATTATAATGATAGTGTCTTATCGATTTAACTGCAATAATTCGTTTGAGAACTACCTCTTTCACGTCGTCGTCTTCCCACAGTTAAAACAATTAATAATATTAATACGCACCTACCCATAACTAGCATAACTGGTACATTATATATATATACACACCCGGTTACCGTGATGGGTATGATATTATACGTGATGTATATTATATGTCTAAAACATCTCGACTAGGTCTCGGTGGTATATTGCTCAATAACGATAGTGTGCTGCAGGGTTATGTCTTATTATTATTGTGCCGCTGCAGACCGCGATTCACGGAGTAGGCAAAACGGGAGAGATTGCCGTGGTCGCAAACTGTTTATAAACGACCGTTTCGGCCATCCAAGCATCAGTATCGATCCGACGAGCTCATCCGACAGACACCGTCTTCTCATATATTATATACCAATATAATATCAACCGTCGTCGTACACAACAAAGTTTCTCAGTTCCAACTGCAAACATCATGTCTGGCTTTAAAGTGGTGAGTTGAATCGATTTTCCAACGACTATAATATTATATACATACGCTTTTGTCTCACCTGTTGCGCAAAAGACGAAATATAATAACAATATAAGTATAAGTATAAGTCCAATAAATATTGTATACTGGTCACTCTAAAACGCACTTTTCAAAATATGTTTACGTTTTTCTCGTACCCGTCCTGCTGCAGGTAATGTGTCTCGCTGGAATAACTGCCCTGTTGATGATCGCGGGCTGCGCTTCGCAGACGGTGCAGCCTGCACCGGTGCAGATCGTTTCGCCATCGCCTCCGTCGCCTTATTTCAACGGCTTCAGACCGAACGGAGCGTACCCGCAACAGTACATCGGCGGACCACAGCAACAGTTCATCGGCGGACCCAACTTCGCACAGCGTTTCTACAACAACGGGCAAAACCCCGCGTACAACGGACAGTTCGTGCCGATCTTACAGCAGTCGTTTGACCTCTCCCCGGAGGGCAGTTACACTTTCGGGTGAGTTTAGCTTGTATTTTTGACCTAACCTAACATAACCTATGGGCATTATAATGTACCATAGTATAACTATATTATACCCACTATATTACATTAAGTTCTAATAATATATATGCTCGTCGGCTTACAGTTACCAGTCCGCCGACGGAACTCAGAGACAGGAATCGGGAGGTCTGAGATATCCCGCCGTACAAGGATACCCACCAGTAATGGCAGTCCAAGGATCGTACTCCGCCATAACTCCAGAAGGTACCTAACTTCACATACTACATAATAACATGCATATAACAACTAACACGTCGTAGATTCGCGAGTGTGCGTTTAATTTTTAATCGATTTACTCTACTCGTGGTCGACACGAGTGCAGTCCACCGGCATTTGTGGGCAACAATATACGAGTACTATACGACTCAGAAGCAGTCGATCGACGGCGATATAACGATATTAGTGTATGACAACAGCCATTGATTCGGCGGTATAGTTTCGAAGAAATACAATTCGAATGTCACTCTTACTTCTCGTTTCGGCTATAGTTGTAGGTAATAATATAATATAATACGATCAGTGGCGTATTTTCAATTTTTTTCTGGGGGTGGTCCATTAATACCAACACAAAATAATTTTAAACAAAAGGTTATTAAAAAAAAAAATCATTGCATTCGACGATTTGCAAGACGATTCTATGCAATACCTATGCATTTTATATCAGAGACATTTATGAACCGATACACATCACAGAGACACAGGGTACAGATAGATATTTAAAGAAAAAATAATATGATTTTGTATATAAAAGTTCAGTATATTATAATATAGGTTAAACGAATATTGAAGTATGCCTCGTAGCTTCGATAGTCGTACCTATATCAATAATTATTCTCAGTACACGTTGACAATTAATATTATTTCGATAGCAGTTTAATAATATGTTGTCAACTTCCTGTTAAAACGTAAAAATAGGTTTAAATTATAGAAATATGACATTATGACAACAGTCGTTCATCGCTCTGCTTATCTCTGGACAGAAAATAAATATTACGTAGGTTACCATGGTTCTAAAAGAATACTAATTGTCGACCAGTTGACTCTAAAAATTACATTAATGTCTTATGTTATTATTAAAAATAATAAATTCCTTACGGCTCACATCAGATCAATGAGCTATTATTATTATTTACTAATTTATTATATATTTAATTGGTACTTACGTAATAGATCTAATATATTTTATTGAAAAAATGTAATGCAGTTCGCACTCGTAGCCGACGCCGTCGTTCAGTAACGAATAACGAAATACAAACATGAAGTAAATGGTTCTACGACAATTTCCTTGTTTACAAAGCAAAAATTCAAATAGATTTATAATAGCCATCTATATTGTCCTATAGAAATAGTTTATTAGAGAATGATGTGAGTCGTTAATTCCTGGCGATAAGAATGTTTTGACTGTTTCGAGAATTATTGATGTTTATTTAATACGGGTATTTTATAAAGTGGTAATACATACAATACAAGGAAAAGTTTAATTACGCGTGGCGGCGGGTTTTTGATCGTTCGACTGTTGACTAATTT
>NC_042494.1:164698454-164721777 GCF_005508785.2 Acyrthosiphon pisum | reverse complement strand
CCATCGGGTTAAATTTGTTGTAATTTATGTATTGATGATATATTCATTAAGTTAACAGGAGCTTTCATTAAAAAGTAAGTCTAGCGAGGATCGAACGCGCGGCGAGTACGTATATTAGAAATACACGGGTGACAATTTACGCACTGGTCAATGTCAATATTGTATGGACCCGCTCAACTAGACTGTTCGTGAAATAATAATGCGCCTCTCCTGCGAGTACGTCGCGTAGGTCTCGCCACGGAGGCAATGGGCGTGGTTACGTCCAGCCGCGACGGCGGCGATACGGCGCACAACGCCATCTCTGGAGCGTTGTATACGTAACACTTTTACTATTGCACACTCTTAATACTGAATACGGATTAATACGGATAGCGGCCGCCGGCCAAGAGTTGAGCGCTAGTGTTGATTAGAACTGAAATTCCCTCCGTCCCCCGCAGATTCATAATATTAAGGTGTACTCGTATCAACATTCGTTTCCAGTCCTGTATATCTTAGTTCGTGTACCAAACCGAAACATTTGAGAGCCATACCACCACACCCCCCCAGTCTATCGTTTCCAGTCCTGTATATCTTAGTCCGTGATGCTAACCAAGGTTAATTCCATAGATAATCTTTATTATCTAATAAATCTAAAGTTCATTCAAACTTTTTAAACTCAAAATCACCGATTACCGATACCTCGAACTTTTTCCCGATTCCTAGAATTTCTTATAATTATTGTATTATCCTTGGATAACTCGAATTTTTTGTCCGGTCCTTTCAAGTTTATCAACTAAACTTAATAGGTCTATTAATAATTAATATATATTTATAACTATTACCATGATGGTAAGGTTAGGTCAAGGTGTGATTGTTTTATGCTATGAATTATGATACATGGGCACTGGACAGTTTACCAATTATTGCGCTCTATACATTTTCCAATACCTAAGGAAACTTATTTCTTAGTTATAATTAAATAATAAATGATACAATGAATACACTGATTATAATATAACTGACATTATACAATATAAATAAATATCTTTTTCTTCACATTTAAACTTTTTTACAATAATAATAACGCACGGATTTTAAAAATTCTTAATACCTACATTAAATTCCCAATACTGTTATAAAACATGGTAATCGGTCAAAAAGTCCGGATTCATTTTTTGATTGCCGGACAAAAAGTCCGAGTACATTTTTACTGTTGGACAAAAAGTCCGAAAATACAAAATTGTCTATTAAATGTATAATAATATATACATGTAATATACTCATTATATGCATGTAATATGAAACAAGTCTAGTTTACCGGGCACCATTTTTTTTTGAAAAGGGTTGTTTTGACGAGTTAAGAACGATGGTACAAAAAAAAATTGCGGAAATAATTATTTTGGAAGTTATAGCTTCCCAAAGTTAACGATTTTACGTTTATACGCGTGCGCGCAACACTAGGTACTATAATACCACGCGGAGGACCTCGAGATTTTTATTTTAAAAGTTATAAGTCTCATTTTGTTTTATTTTGTTGAATTTTTATTAATTATTCAAACCTTTCATTTTCATCTTCATCTTCCGTTTCATACTATAGTTAATTACCTACAGTAAGCATGCAGTGTTACACAGTTAGCGGCACTCGTCGCTCCGCTCCGCAAATCGAAAATATCCCACGATTTGTTGTGTAAAACCACCTCAGGTGAACCTCGGTTTTCCTCAAAAATTCCCCGAAACTTACCGTTCAAAAGTTATGGAAGTTCCAAGTTGCAGCGATTACGCGTGTATCGGCACTCGTCGCTCCGCTCCGCAAATCGAAAATATCCCCCGACTTGCAATGCAACACCACCTTAAGTAGGTTACAGGGTAAGTTATGTCGCAGTATATGGGCAGTGTTACACAGTTAGCGGCAATCGTCGCTGCGCTCCTCGGCGCCGTCGCTCCGCTCCGCAAATCGAAAATATCTCTCGACTTGCTATGCAACAACACCTCAAGTCGTTCACGGGGTAATTAGTAATGGAACTTTTCTACTTTACCGGACACCCTTTTTTTTTTTTTTTTTTTGAAACTAATGTATTTTAACGAGTTAAGAACGACGTTGCAATCAAAATTAGAAAGCCAGACTTCGTTTTGAAATTATATGCTTAGGCAGTTTCAAATTCTGAGTTTTTACACATACCTACGCTCAACGCTCTATAGAAGCTCCTTACGCCTGCCGGCTCCGGTCGCAAAACTCGAGGTCCTCCGCGCGGCATTATAGTAGTGTTGCGCGCACGCGTATAAACGTAAAATCGTTAACTTTGGGAAGCTATAACTTCCAAAATAATCATTTCCGCAATTTTTTTTTTGCACCATCGTTCTTAACTCGTCAAAACAACCCTTTTCAAAAAAAAATGGTGCCCGGTAAACTAGACTTATACCCTTTTTATTATTTCTGCGAATAAAGTTGATTTTGCTATTGGTACACCTGCGTGCTTAAAATTTTTTTTAAAAATGTCTTAAAGAAACACGTCTTTTTTCGTTTTATGTCATCGATCCATATAATCGTTAAAAACCCCCGCGTACAATGACATAACATACACCCTGTATAGGTACTATAATCTATAAATCGACTATACCTACCGAGATTTAAATACATACATGTGATATTGTGATATAGATAACATATTGAACTATTCTAAAATAGAAGTTTAACATACCAATAATACCATAATTTGTATAATATTTGAAATGTGTAAGTTTGAAAAAAATCCCGAAGAACCATAAAAAAAAATAGCGCGTTTGTGGTGTTCTCTTATTATAACCCAAATGTTATTAAATAATTATTTAATTGTGCTTAAAATTATTTAAGTGGTATTTGCTATGTACCAACAAATTATAATAAATAACATAATCATGGCCTATGTATTTTCTTCTTTTATTAGGCAGGTACCTACATATATATATATATATAAGTAGGCTTAGTCATTGATTTCATGTTCAAAAATTATTCTACTATAGTCCATAACAATTAACAGTAGTAGATAGTTTAATAATAATTTAAGGTATTTTGCATAGTATCATAATTTCTGTACTCCTAAAACAAATAGATTTTTTAAAATTACTCTACCAGCTTGTATGACAATAAATATTTATTTTAGATCTACTGTGTCAAATGATTAGAAGGAACAAACTTACAAAAATTGAGTTTGAATTACTAAACTATTTAGTAATACTATAAAGTAAGATTAACTTAAATGATACTTAATTTTACTAGAAGTTCTAGTCATATTTATAAATAAATAAAGCTCTAATATCTATATTATAAGGTATCAATTGGAATATTTAACTGTTCTTTTATAGTTGGATTGAATGGCAGTCCCAGGGGAATAATCTAGGGGCTCGAGCAGTCAAGCTCCTATCCTCCAAAATTGTTTTTTTATAATGCTCAAAAAAACAAATTTTAGTAAAATAATTTAAAATTGTCTATTCTTTTAAGTGATGTTTTCCAATTTTTGAAAAATATATTTTTGAAAAACATCAACAATGTTTCCTATTCACTACGGAATTTCAAAAATCTGCTATACAGAATACACAACATCCAATATGCTGTCCACAGTATGAATAAAACTCATTTTTGTCATAATCAAAACTATTTTATATATTGTAACTATTCACGATGGTTTGACAATTTGTTTGTTATGTTTGCTTACATTTTATGCTAAAAGTAAAAGAATTAACATTATTCAGAAATATTAAATAAAATATTTTATTTTTACATAACAAAATATTATAAGTGTATTAAAAAAAATTTAACAGATCAATTGACATCATTCACAATTTAATAAAAAATATTTAAATGGTTATAAGAATATCCTCTTATTATTGAATGAATATCAATACATTTATATATTTATACAAACTAAAATTAGTTAACACTTAATTTTAAAATTATAATAAAGTTAACACAACAAAAATTAATCAGTTTTAATAAAACTGATGGTATAAATAATAAAAAATATCAAAATAGTCTTTTCAGAAGTTTGATAAAATTGTACCTAAAAAAAAAATAAACAATATAGAGTCTATAAGTTAAAGAATGTTACCGTTGACAGCGATTGGGATGACAGTGACAATGAAGAAAATGTGGAATAGTACTACCAATTTCTGAGTTTGTATAATTTGTATTTATATTTTATTCTGTAATTTTTTTTTTAAACCTTAACGATAATTATTAAAATTAATTGTAATACAAAATGTTAATTTAAAAAAAATTTTTATTTTATTTTTTATTTTTACAAGAAATATATAATCTATACAATTAAGCATAATAAGTATATGTGAGATGAGGGTAACAAAACATTAAGGGGTTACGTGAGTAAGAAGCCACCCATCGGTAGTACTTAGCTTGTTTAGTATGTGATTACTTACAACTTGTTAGGATTAAGTTAGATGATCCCTAAACCATTTCCTTTTCAGCCTGCGATGAGGATTTCCAGGAAGTGACGGGATATGTAATTAAAAAAAATTATATAATTTTACTTGTATTATTAGGTTAATTTTTTTGTTTTTTGTTTTTTAAGTTTTGATTTTGGTATTTTGTTGTTATATTGTAAGTCGGTATTCAAGTATTATATAAAATTATAATTTGCATTTTTACTTTTATTATTATAAACATTTGTCGAATACTATAATAAATAATAATAATTAAATATTTAAAAATGTAATATCATTTTCGATTGCTTATAGGCATGCTTATACGGCGTACGTATTTGAAAAGCGTGGCAAATTGTTTAATAACCACTACAACAAATAGACCGCTTGGATCGTTGCGGTCATCCGCCAGTTTTCGTGAAGCGGACTATAATTAATTGTAAAGCACTTATTGTAATTTTTTTTATAAGTAATCTAAAAACTAGTTGAAAATAATTTTTTCTGTGTTTATGATAGGAAAAAAGTATTTAATTAGATGATTCTGGTAGATGTATTTCTAGGTTAATGTTATTTGAAATTAGATTTTGATGATGGCTAATTTAATTAATAACTATATTTTAAATGTTTTTTATATGAATAAAAACTCAAAAATTCTGAAACAGTTTGACTTTTTACAAACAAACTTTGTTATTTCATTAATGCTATAAAAAATATGAATATGTATTATTAACAGATTTATGGACTGATAAAATAAGTCACACAAAAAACAGGAAGGCATATTACTATATTAGTAAGATTAGTAACTATGCATAAAATTGTATGTAAAAATAAAAAAATTATAAAAATAATACCATTGAATCACGCAAATTCAGCCAAGATACAGGAATATAGCTGTAAATCTTTAACAAATCTTTGAATAGACAAAAACTGTTTTCTTTTTATAATAAGATTCATAATAACAAAATAATATTGCTCAATGAAGTATAGTACTTGATTTTATTGTACTGGATACGAGAAGTTATTAGCATACCTTTCAAAAAGTGGAAATTACGCCCCTGCTCTCAACAGACACATTTATTGTCATTTCTGAACTAGACTGCTCACATTCAACTGCTAAAATAAAATAATTTTATATTAATCGGTTATCAACGAAATATGAATTACTCTTACTCTGTTTCAACACGTTCATTGTCATCTCCGAACTAGACTGCTCATATTCAACTGCTAAAATAAAACAATTTTATATAAATCTATATTATTAAAGAAATTTGAATTATTCTTACTCTGATCAGACATGTTAATTTTTGCCCCTAATCTCGACAGTTCACATTCAACTGCTAACATTAAATAATGTAATCTAGTATTAACAAAATTTGAATTATTCTTTCTCTGAACAGACACGTCCATTGTCATCTCTGAACTAGACTGATGACATTCAACTGCTAAAATAAAATAATTTTATATAAATCTATATTATTAAAGAAATTTGAATTATTCTTACTCTGTTCAGACATGTTCATTGTCATCTCTGAAATAGACTGCTCACATTCAACTGCTAAAATAAAATAATTTTATACACCTACATTTATTAGGTAATAAAGAAATTTGAATTATTCTTACTCTGATCAGCCACATTTATTGTCATTTCTGAACTAGACTGCTTACATTCAACTGCTAAAATAAAATAATTCTATATTATTCGGTTTTTAATAAAATTTGAATTACTCTTACTCTGGTCAGACACTTTCATTGTTATTTTCGAACTTGACTGTTCACATTCAACTGTTAAAATTGAATCATTTTTTATTCATTTTTTTCAATAAAATTTTAATTATTCTGAACTCTTCTTACCAAAATTGAATTTAGAAATTTTTTTAAATTTTGTTGGAATGGCATTGTTTTTTAATAACTTTCTCAATTTAGTGTTTTTATAAGAATTTCCATCGAAATGTAATGAACATAGTTTGTTATACGGAAAAAATTCTTCTTCGGTATATCCACAGCGTTTTAGCCAAATATTGCGGAGTGATAAGTCTTTAGGGAAACTAAAAATTAAATTAAATTTTTAGTTATAAACATAATTTATTGTGTTGTTAGGTATTGATTTAAAACTTATTAATTATTATATTGTGAATGATCTATACAATCTAATATAATATTATGTTTTAGTTATTATTTACGTTTCAATAACTAACTTGTGTAGTATTAAGCCTGGCACTTTCAACGCTGAAGTCTGACAAAAAAAACAACATCGCCGATGCATGTTTAATTGATGTGTGTCACTTGAACGTTCACAATTTCAGATTTGACTATTTGAGAGTTCAAGAGTTACGCTTGGGCCTTAGGAGATTGCGTTGCGAGTTACGAAATGTCTTTATCTCTTATCAACGGACAATGATTCATGATTGTGGATCGGCGCCATGCGACGCATGAGCAATAATGCGTTGCTCCCTGAAATTCAGTCCTGTAAAGTATTTAAGTAAAAGTATTTGAGTAAAAGTATTCAAATAATTTTTTAAGTATTGAACAACTTTTTAAATACTTTCAGCATGAAGTATTTTGAATGGTATTTAAAAAATACTTTTTTTTGTATTAAATACTTTTTTGTATTGAATTTGAATACATTGATTTTTTATTTCGGACATTTTATTTTTATTCGAAATAATTGGTTGGAAAAATATTATTGTCAACTACAATAATAGAATAATAGTTTTATTTAATATTCTGTATTTCTGTGTTAGCCGAAGCCCAAAGGTTTTGTGAAAACCAGATTTCTAAAAAAAGTTATTGAATATTGAATAACAACAGTAAGCAATATTTTGTGTTGTTAGGTACGTCTTATACTCTTATTATAGTTATTATTATAAACTATTCATTGTTATTGAGAATAGCTTTTTTTATTATTACCAGCTTAGTAGTGAACGGTGGTACATAGTATACCTACTAGTGTTTATCTATTTTTTTTTTTTATAGAAATAATTTAGATTTTACCGATTTGGGACAATGTGTGTAATACGAAAATTTGGATATTTTAGGGACTGCGGTGTACGTACAACTGTTCAAAACAAAGTGGTTTAACCAAGGTGGAATGATAATTGATATTATATATATTTTAAACTGCCATTGTAACATTATATCAGGAGCCTTGTATTAAATTTTCACGCTTTTTGGTCCAACAAATAAAATGTTATTGATATTTATAGAAAAAAAACTAAAACATTGAAATTTGAAATTGTAAGTGTTTAAAACAAGTCAAAATATTTTCAAAACTGTATGGTGTATAGAAAATGAGATCATAAACATTCAATGAAATTGTCATGTATCTGCAGTTATTCGATTTTGAATTACAACCACGATTATAGGTATATCTTTAATCGTGATTAAAACAAAATAACAAAATGGCTACCTACATGAGAAATTGAGTGAATATCCAATCTTGTAAAAATATGAGCTTCAAATGCTCAACATTTTATTTGGCTTTCTAATAGACATTTTTTTTCTTGATAAAGGTAGATAAACTTATGAGGAATCTTGTATTACATTTTTAAATCTCAGATTTAATTATTTAAAAAGAACATTTTTATGAATTGTGTTCAATTCAAGTTTTATTAACATTCATAGAAAAAAATCGCACAACTGATGTAGGTACATAATGATTTACAGTTTATTTTGATCTTAGTCCTTGGTTTCGTTTTTTAATGTTTCGATACACTCCGATATTATTATAGTATTTATATTTAACTCAGTTTATGGTAATTTTGATTAAGTCTGTTAGTCAGTTGGTACCATGAACTAAGAAGATGATAAATTATGACAACATAATTACATAAAGTTTAATTTCATATTCCAAAGCAGAATATTTTTCTAAGTATTTCGATACACAAAAATTGAATTTAGGGCGGGTAGTTTATGACTTATGAGTTATAAGTAGGTAGGTATTTAAAGTTTTGATGAGTGGAGCAGTGGCGTAGACATGATTTCTGAAAGGAGGGGATCAAAAAAAGAAAACGACATAGCTAAATAGGAGAGGAAAATTGGAAAATCCTCCACCCTCTCAAAACTTTTTACTAAGGTAATATAAAGCCAATGGGGGATCTGACCCCCACGTCACCCCCTTGTCTACGCTATTGGAGTGGAGTGGAGTGGGGGGGTCTTAAACCCGCAAAATGTTTGTCCACTTCTCCGCTCATCAAAGCTTTAAATACTTTACTTGTAAACTACTCGCCCTAAATTCAATTTTATGTTTCGAAATACTTAAACAAATATTATGCTTTGGAATATGAAATTAAAACTCTGTTGTCATTCAAAAAAGTAAAAAACTTAAAAATTATAAGGATAAAAAATATTTTAAAATATAATTTTTTAATAAAAACATTGTTTTGTGTACGACTTGAAACTGTGTAAAATAATATTTTCAAAAACATTAATTACATTTTTTGAAATAATGAGTTTTCAATGATAAATGAATCACTCTGTATATAAATATTATAATATAGTTTAATGGCGTCAAGTGCTTATCAGTTATCAGTTATCACTCAATCGTGTTCCTGAATCGTGAGCACATGTTAAAATTGCTTCTTGCCGCCTGCCGGACTTGCCAATTGCCACTGTGGCACCCGGGCACCGTATCATAGATAATAACATATTATAAAAGCACCGTATTAACGTAAAGATAAATCACATAAAGATACATTTTTTGGAATCGGGAACATGACGAGGTTTGCCAGAGCTCGAGGCTCTAAATCATCTAACCAAAAAATACCGGAGGAAGCAACACCATGGTTGGAAATGAAAGAAAAGCCACAGCAAACCGGAGACGACGAGTCCACGACAAACGCGGTGGAAGTGTCGGAGGAGAATCGCAGTAGCAAGTACGACTCGTATTCGAACGTGGATAAATTTGACGGGTTCAGCGTGTTGAAAGAGGACGCGGTGAAACTGCGAGTGGAAAAATTCAAATTAATTAAACAAGGTGTGCCTAGACATCAGCTGAAAGCACAGTTGATGCCAATGCGTCGACGTGCTGAGAAGAAACTCTCTAGGCTCAGACAAAAAGCATGTTTTCATTGCCGACAACCTGGTCATATGCTGAACCAATGCCCGGAGTTGGGTACCAACACAGCATTGGGAGTGTGCTTTAAGTAAGTTGTTTGTGTGGGATACATGTGACAAATATCGTAGAAAACTAATTAGTGTTAAGTGCGTCTCACTGTTCCAACTACAACTTTTTTAGAACCATACCTATATCTTTTGCATTACTATATAATATATGTATGATGTTTCAGGTGTGGATCGACAGAACACAAATTACATGAATGTCGTAATGCAGGAAACAATGATCAACTTGATTTTGCCAAATGTTTCATATGCAATGAAGAAGGACATCTTTCACGCCAATGTCCAGATAACCCTATGGGATTATATCCAAATGGAGGGGCTTGCCGGTAATTTATTTGAATAGAAATAGAACAACAATAAAAAGAGATTATTTTTATAAATTAAAATGCTGTTCAAAACAGATTTGGCTAATAGACACTTAACCTCGCTTATAAAGATGGCCAACTTGAAATTTAACCAGATTTAAGTTACACAAAATAATCAATTTTGAGTGTATAATTTGGTTAATTGTTTAACAAAAAACTTTTTATTTAAATAAAGTATAAACAGCAAATAAAATGTTTTCTAGTCTACTTTTATCATATCACTGGTTAAATTTTTCCATAAACAAGAATCATATAATTTATTATCACATCTTATTATATTTTTAAAAATCAACTGTTCATAATAAACTGAATACTATGTTGTAATATCTATGTTGTAACAGTTACCTATATTATTAAAATATCAATAACAGAAAATAATGTAATTATTATATGTAATCATATTATAAATGTTTTAAAATTCTTAGATCTTGTGGAGATGTTACCCATTTTGCCAAAGATTGTCCAGAAAAACAAAAGAGAAAAAGAGAAGAAGATGATCTACCAACAGTTGGAATAATGGATAATCGAGCAATTGAAGAATTAGATGATGAAAGAAGCCACAAAAAACACAAACAATATAATTTAAAAACATTTAACAAAAAAAAAAAAGTCATAATGATGAAGTAAACATATTTTAACTACCTATTATTCTAATAATAAACATTTAAAAAATAAATTTTGTATTTATAATTTTTTATAGAATATGATGTAATTAAGGGGCCCAGTGCCAGTCTTTAAAATTTTTTGCAATTCTATAAAATTTGAAAATTCACTTTTATATTTTAGTTTCCACCTATTTCATTATAATACTTTTCCACTCATCTATTACCCGACAATTTAGGAGGAATCTATAGGGTGTTTTATAAAGAAAAAAATAAATTCACAGGAATGATTATCAGTCCTTGTAAAATTGTCAGATTTCGATAAATATTTTTTATCTGAAAGAAGAAGACTTTCTACAGGCTGCATCAAACTCCGATTTTTATTTTATTTAAATTTATGGTATAATATAGCTTATAAAAAAACACCTTGCATTGTATTATTTTTAAGACATATAATAAAGTTTGACATTAAAAAATTAAAAAAACAGAGTTCGATGCGGCTTATAGAATATTGCTCTTAATTAGTTTAAAAAAAAAATGATCAAATTTGATTGATTCTACAGAACAAGATCATTATTCCAGTAGAGCGTATTTTTGTGTACAAAATTACATTGGCAACGGGTGCCTTAAGATAATAATATATATATTATATTATCGTTGCAGTGTTTAAGATCATAAATAAGAAGCAAATCAAAGAAAAAATAAACCGTAGTAAATTTCTTGAGCAATACTGACTGAGTATAAAATTTTGGATTATAAACAAGTTCTATATAACAATACCTAGTTAGATGAAATATTTTTTAGCGTGATAACTTTTATTGTAAATTATAGATAAATAAATAATAATACAATACTTTCAACTAATTAAATAAATTATTTTATTATTTTATAGTGATGATTTACTTTTCTAATATTTGTTATTCAGATGCATAGTGGCATAGTGCTTTTAAATAATAAATATTGTATGATTTTAGGTTGCAATAACAACATTTTGTTGCCCAATATTGTTCCATTAAATTAATCAATAAAAATAATTGCAATTAGATCATATAAGTACGATTTTCTGACAGTAAAATGTTTGTAATACCTACCTAATATTGTGTTTGGTAAAAAAAAATATTAAATTTAATGAATTGTAATTAGGAGAAAACATTGTTATTTACTTATTTATAATAAAGACTAATATGCATAACAATATTACTGACTGTGATACTTTAGTTCTTAAGACAACGTTACACGGACATTAATTGTTATCTCCATCTTATAAGTTCGTAACATACCAAATTTTTCGTTCAGCAGATCACGTTTAGTTCCGTTAGCTAAAAAAATAGAGTGAATTGACCTCTTATAAAATTTAAAGGTAAGATTATTATCTAGTGAACCTCATAGGTTTTTTTTTAGATTTTAATTTTAAAGCAAGATATGAGTATTTTAAAATGCACAAACATTTTACAATTTTATAATAATACTCATAACTTGCTTTAAAATTAAAATATAAAAAAAAAATCTATGAGGTTCACTATATAATATTCTTACTTCTAAATTTTATAACAGGTCAATTCACTTAATTTTTAACTAACAGAGCTAAATATAATCTGCCGAGTATATAATTTGCCAAGTTATGCGTTTGTAAGACAGAGAAAACGCATCAGAATGTAGCAAACAAAGATTTTATATAATTTTATTTTATTGTTGATCACTATTTGGTTACCTAATGTATTAACAACTAATTGAGCTCAAGTGATATTTTTGAAAATAAAAAGTTACTTTAATTGTTATGAATTTACTTTTTAACTCAAAAGTAATGTAACTAGACCAAATAAAAATAATTAACAAGTTGATTATAATTTTGAAAATTAATTGATAATTTTTTTCAACAATTAACATAGGTAGGTACAAAAAAAAGTTAGAAGTGTTCCGACAAGTGCCAACAACTGTCATAATTTATTTAAAAATAAAACTATTTGGGAATAAAGGGAAAATCTCTTATTATGGTATTGTTGGCTTTTACTGTTTTTTGTGTCTCCATATAAAAATCAGAATCATGATTACTTTGATATACTTTGACACATGATATGATATTATTATGTTGCTATTTACTGTAAATGACCTTGACTTTACAGGGAGAGTACGTTTTTATTTTAGGTACTCGAGTGTAGATTTCTAGCCTCATAAATTTATGAGTTTAAACTGTAAACACTACAAATTGTTTAGTGAATATAAAATTAACAAAAATGCTTTTTAATTTTACTACCCACTAGATATTTTCTGTGCAGTTTTGCCTGTATGGTTTTTTGATCAGGTAATGATACTATAAGTAAAATCATTTTTTTACTAGTAAAACATTAATTCATTATACCTAAAGAATTTCGGTGTAAATTTAATCCTTTTAAAAATAATTTTAAATATTTTATTTCAATTGATTTGTAAATTAAAGAGTGATATATTATGTTTTTTTTAACCTTTTTAGGACCTTTTCTTAAATAAAATGCTGTTTTATTATTTTTTTTTAACTGTCTTTGGGGACAGTATGTTAGCATTATTCGAATAATTACGTAGGTACGTCTTAATGTATTGTAATGGAAATGTATAAAACGATATAATAATTATTACTGACACCCTCGACGTTTATGCATTTAGTATATTTATACATCAGATTTAACACCCAGTTGCCGCTCACCCCCTATACCCCCACCACCCCCCCGGCCACCTACCTCCCTCCCGCATCAAACCGATCCACCCACGCAAAAACGCGCACTTCGCCACAGCAAATCCCCCCCTCGGGACGGGGAGACTTTATTGATTCATTCCGCGTTTCGTGCGCAGCCCTCTCATTGCCTGGCAACCACCACCTGTAACGTGTCACCGCCACAGCCGCTGTCGTCGTCGTCGTCGTCGCGCCGCCATCGTCTTCGCCGTCATCGTCGTCCACTTCGGCCCTTTCATTTTCTGACCACACGCAATCTTCCGCTCGACCGCGCACGCACTCGTCCGCCTTACATTCGCTACACCCGGTGGTGGTGCAGGTGGCGATCCGCGGCTGACCGAAACCGTCCGTCGTCGTATCCTGCCCAAAGTCCGCGCCGGCACCCGAAAGATGAGAGGGCGCGTCCCGGCCACGTTCGCCGTGCGTGCTTTTTACGTGATGGCGTGCACCGCGTCGGCCTTGCTGGGCGTCCGGGGCACCGACGACAGCCTGCGGTCCGCGCTGGAAGCCATTTCGGACAAATTGGGATCGACGCCCCCACGGATGGCGGCCGCGGTCTACTTGAACACAGGTTGGTACCCTGCACGCCGCGGCGGCGATCAATGTGCGCGTACGACGAATAACCTCCTTTAATCGATGGAATCGCCCGGGACCGAATGCAATTTTCCCGTTGCGTGATACAGGGAGACGACCGAAATAAATGGGGATATGTGCACGTGTGAGTTGTAAAGATATTTCCATTTTGTAGGGGGTAGGGGTCCGTTATAAGGGGGTTTTGCTATAATGTAATATGTATGGAATATATGAGAGGGCTACACGGAGACCTGCAGGGCGGCCACGGAATTGACGCAATGTGTAATAGGTATATTATACAGAGTCTTCCAAGATTAGTGTTACAAAAGTGGTGGGGATTATTTTGGTTCTTATACGCGACCCCACGCCATATTTGTTACAAAATGAAGACTGTATATGATGTAGATGATTAACAGTGTACTGTCATGTCTGGGGGGCCAAAATTGTATTTTAACTCGGGGGGGGGGGGCTGCGAGAAACCTGTATAATATAATATTATATAAGTACGCGCTGCGTATCGACGTGTTAAGATAATACCTATGTATTTTGTGGTTTTTATGGGAGTCGATCGCCCCAACCCCCCACACTCGGGACTTGATCAATTCCTTTTAATTGAAAATTGTTTGGCAATATACAATTAGTAATTAGTAATTACCCATATCATTGCGGGGTGCAAACATTTTTTTTTTTGGTTTAGGCCCGTTAGTGTTATGTGATCGTGATCGACACTTATAAACGACTCCCCCACTTCAATTTCGGTCTTTATTTGCAGATAGCCGACGCCCGACAACGGTTTATACGTATACTTATAAATTATAGAACACATAAATCTAAATATTATTTTTGCGACTTACAAGTTACAACCGACGTATATTTATATCAATTTATATATTCGGCGATTGTATAGACATGCGGTCGATAATTTTTCACTATACCTACCATACAGACCCGTTTAAGGATTCCTCCTACATACTCGACAGAAAAATAGACTAATTTGAAGCAGACTCAAAGGTTAAACCTGACGTAGAATAAACTGCAATATTCAAAGTCTCAGCGATTCCATTAACGTTTAACCATCGTAGGTAAATTATACAATATATAAGTATATTATTATGAAGGTATATTATCTATACTTACGTGCGACTGTGAAGCCACTTCAAAAATCATATTATCCCGTGCTTTTGCCCCTCCCCTTCTTCCGACATTGTGTAATATAACTAGTATAATACACGTATTTCTATTTCGTGCGATTATGATAATATTATAATAAATTTATAATATATAATTTTTCACCCGGATAACAAAATGTCCAGTTCCGTCTGCAAGTCTTCCTCCCCTGCCCGTGCGTATGTAAATATAAGATAATTCTAATAAAGCGCACAGTTTACAAGACACGACTACCTAATCCATCAAATATAAGCACTAAATATAACTTAATATGATGTATACATAGACAATGCGAGTTTGAAGTTACATAACAACCTATTACTAAATCTACTCGTCTATTCACGTTTATTGACCATTAAATGTTATCAAATCTATATATATATATTAGTATAATATAATATTATGTGTGTGTGTGTGTGTGTGTGTGTGTGTGTGTGTGTGTGTGAATGTATTTCACGATTAAACGAATATTCGTTTAATTCAAGGTTTGCACTTTGATGAGTATAGTATAAAGTATTAAACTAATTAAAATATAAATGCATTTAATTTTTTTATTAAAATAAATCTTATATATATGTCTAGATATATAGGTACGTATTTATAATTCTAGTTTTCAGCGTATATAATATAATATATTCCAACATAATATACGCAAATAAGATTGCTGAAACGTATATATTATTTATTTGTACCTATATTATATAATAGACGTACCTATTCAACGTACTACGTACATATTATAAATAAAAATTCCGATCATTACCAATTTCACATTTATGACCTTTTACCCACGAAATAGCTAGGTACCTACAAATTAAAATTATACCAAATTGAAAAATAGAGAGAGGTAAATTATAATCCAACCATTTAAAATAAAAAAATGATATGATATTAATATAAATGTAGGTACTGTGCTGGCATATACTGCAGGGCAGACACAAGTGGACCGTCATATCAAATAAATACGCCTTAGAATTCCACCTATATATATGTTTAATAGTTATAAGTGAACGAGGACCGTGTCAGCGGGTTATTGGGCGTGAACACACCCCAGGGGTGGTCGAGTCCTATAGGCACCAGCTTTTGAGCTATATAGTAATATAATAGCTATACACATTTCTAATTTCTATAAAAGCTCACGTAGATCCGTGTAAAATAATGACGCACCCCCTGCAACTTGCTAGTAGATATAATTTGTTCGGCCCAGCACGCTACTGCAAAGATTACAAATTGTATGCACGTTACACGATACAAATACAAATGAATAATATACAACAATTAATATTATACTATACTAGGTATACTAGCTGGGTAGTATGTACCTATACATAATGATTAATGCGTTATTGTTAATGATTGGAATTATTATACTAAACTATGAAAAAACGTATATTATGTTCTAATATGATATAGATATGTACCTCGTTTTATAATTATTGTAATATAAGATTGTTGGAACGTGATACGCCTAACAATTTTTTTCAAATTTAAATTTTAGATGACGGTCAACCGGAAGATATTGGCTATGGTTATCAAAAAAATTTGAGAAATTTAGAAAATATATTTGAACAAGGAGTTCGAGTACCAAGCAATAAGATTTACAAAGACGAGGTGGCTGAAAAGTTTCTCAACTATTTGGCTAATGAAAGTCCTCAGTACAATCAAAAATCGTGGAGTAAAAAGTCGATATTCCGCGAGAGGGAAGGCTCAGACATGCCGGACAATTTACAACAACTGAAATATGATAGATACGCGACGCCTTCTGCTTTTCGCGAACGATACAAAACTAATCCCAACATAGAACAAGATTACAAAAACAATATGGAAGATCAAGGCGATTATCTGTACGCGTTAAATACGCTTATAGACAAATACATCGAAGAAAATGTACAAGGCATGTCAGACGAAGAATTAGAGAGTTTTCTGAGGTCCCAAGAAGAAAAACGTAATATACCGGATGAATATCAAAATGTTTACGATCCTTATTATAAAAGGGGGAGTCCGGTGAAAAGGCAGTATAAGTTCATCCCCAGGTATCATGCGAGAAGAAACGATAAGTATCGAAGTAAATGGGTAAAGCCGAGATTAATGAAGAGATCGAAGAAAAATGTTGCATTAAATGAATCGCACACAGACCCAAAAGTGGCCGCCGAGTTAAACAATATTTTTCTTGGATCGGAATCAAACACAAAAGCCAACACTACAACAGTCATAAATAATAGTGTTAATCAAACAGCAAAACCAGAAGTGGATGGTAACAACCTCAAAATAGATTTGAAAAAAAAGTCCATCGATTGGAGTAATTATTTTGGATACGATCGAAAGTGTGTTGCTAATGACTTTGTTATAAAATATGTACTTATTATAACCTGTACCTGTTTATTTTTTTAATTTTCAGGAAAAAATCTATTGAGAGCATACCATCTGACGACACCATTTTAAATCAATATATTCGTGCCTATGGGAAAGAAAATGACGAAAACGTGCCTATGAACACTATCAATCTAAAAGATGACAAATTAATGTGGATGGAAGATGCACTAATTAACGACGCACTGAAATATACGGGAGCTAATCAAGGTACCAACGATCCAGAAGAAATAAACAACGTCAAAAATCAAGTACTTGCAAATTTGAATCAAGCATACAACATTGAAAAACTTAGAAATGAAAATAACGAGATGCAAGGCAAGTAATACCAAATTATTTGGTAAATATGAAATATCCAAATAATAAATCAATTAATAAAAATTGTATATGACAATATGACATAAAGTCATACATATTATTTTTTTGTTTTAGAAAAACAATATGAAAAAGCAGATTTTGTTGTGCCTGCAGAAAATAACAGTCAACCTATGAATTCATTGGATATAGCAGAGTCAAATAAAGAAGGTAACATACTGTACAGCTGAATTTAATGTAAATATGGAAAAAAAAAAACAATATAACATATTCACATTTTTTGTTAGCCGATCATCACGAATGTACTCAACTTCTACAAATAACTCAGAACTGTCTAGAATTGGGGGGATCAGCTGGAGACTTGATGTTGCCCGTGTGCATGCTTTACCGCGTTTGCAGTACTTGTGTAAGTAAAATTCGACACCTAAAAATTAATTTCTAGATTTATAATAATGATAACATTTTTACAAATATTAGGAATCCGAACAATCAGAATGTGAAGCGAAATTCATACAAGGATCCCACGAACTGTGCAGCAAAGCTCCGTTGTGTAGATACTTTTCACGGCGTATACTACAACTTATGCAAGAACATCCTTTACAAATACAATGCCACAAGTGCATGGTTAACTTTTTACAGAACGAAGATTAATAGATGAATCTTTAATAATATAATTTGATCATAACATTAAAATAAAAAAATGGGAAATTATGCCTATAACATAATATAATTATATATATATATATATGACATATGTATACAAAAGCTTAAATTATATTCACTTAGATGGTGCTAATCTGTCTCAGAGTTACCAACTTTGTTTTTGCTGATATATGCAAATTAAAATAATAAAGAAGTAGTTTATTCAATATGTCAACGGTCTTTAATAGATATTACATAATAATCATATTATATACATAATACATATATATATATATATATATATTATATATATTATAATAATAACATAAACTAGTTATTTGATGATTGTCATCGGTATTGTTATAATCCTAATAAACTTAAGATGGCTTAATCATATGTAATGTTTTTTAACAATATTTATATAAAAATATAAATAGAAACAAATGTATACAAGGATATATTCCAAAAAATATAAAAAACAACCTTAATATAACAAAATATTATGATTTAAATAACATTAAAATAATACTGTTTATTGGAAAAATTAATATAGTAATATAAATATAAATCAAATTATATATCAAAAAATTTGAAAGAGTAAAGGCATTTTTATCACAGTATTACAGAGATGAAATTATTACAATAGCTTAGTAAAGCCAAGGTAAGTGTGAGAAGCTTTACGGTTGAGGTTTACACCAGTTGACATTTCTCTAAGTCTAATTAAAATTGATTCTCCTGGTTTGAAATACTCTACAATAGATGTGAAACATGAGATTTCTGTTCCAGAAACACCCACAGCACTACAAACGGACAGTGTTTCATTTAAATCAGCCGTTACTTTTGTCATAGAAAAACTGTTCTTCTTAGCAGATGACAAATAATATACCTAATAATAAATAAAACTCATTAAGTACAGAACTAATTCACACTATTTTACTATAAGTACTCTGCTTTCTGCCCCTTTAAAATATACAATGGTTATATATCTTTGAAAATGGTATTACTTGGCACACTAGACATTATTAAAAGGATGCAACAGAGAAATTTAGTATCTCAGTTTATATGTAAAAATTGCTCTTTTTACTTCTCTATTGTAATCATACAGATGAAATTAAGAAATTGTGACATTTATTTGTATTTTGACAAAGGTGTTGTTTTTAAAATTTTATTAGAAAAGTTTTTAAGAAAACAAAACGGTTTTTATAATAGGTTAATTATTATTGATACCTACCTAAATTTATACCACACAACCAAAACTCTTTAAGAATAAAAAAGTTTTACCACATTATAATATTTATGCGTTAGATAAAGACAACTGATTCAAATGTTGCACTCTTTTAGGGTAAATGTATCAGTAAGAAAATATATTACCTGTATATAAACTAAATAAAGTCCTGGGTCAACTATTTCTATCAAAGTTCTTCTTGAAGTTAATTTTACAGGAGAATACGAATCAACTGGTAAACTTTTATTCGACAAAATCCATGGTCCCAAGATACCTGTTCATAAAATGATGGTCAGTATTTGAATTTAAATTCGACAAATACTACGTTTACACCAGGATAGGAAATTAATCAGGCTTACTGAATCAGTCCAAACACTTAGAAGAAATTATTGACTTAATGCATTGTCGCATTAAAATCGATCATACTAGACAATCATTAACAATAGGTATTAGAAACTTAGTTAAATTCCCAATACATTTTTTTGGACAAGGTGTAAACGTAGTAAATTACAGATTTAAAAAATTAGTGATTGATATTGTACAAACTACCATTTTGTTCAAAATCTATATTTGGTTGAGCCAAGTAGAACAAGCACATATTTTGAACTGGAAATAAGAAAATTAAATTAAAAATATTAAAACAATATCCATGTTAGGAAAAAAAATATAAAATTACATTTTGTAGATTTGGTCGACCTGGTATGTCTAATATTTAAATTTTTCATTTTGGAAAAGTCAAAATAAATTTCATTTATATCACCATCAGTTAAATCAGTCTTTGAAGATGTTTTAAGTATGCATAACCTTTCGTTTGAAAGCATAGTTTTCAAATCGTCAACGACATGATAAATATATATAACTAGGGACAGCACCAATAAATTAACAAATATCACAGTTATGTCTTTCCTCTTCAAATAATAGCTATTATTATTCATTTTATTCATTGTTCTCTTTATCTGTAAAATCTTAAGTTCAAAATTAGAACAACAGCAAAATGTAATGCTGTAGCATAAACTTAAGTAGAAATTACCTCAACAAGAAATACAGTTCACTAAAAGTTACTTTAAATTAGCCCTGCAGGCTGTAATTTCACAACGGAATTTTAATTACCTATTAGTTGTGTTAATTAATTGAATATTGCAGTATTGCAATGATGTACGACATTAACCATCTTAATAGGTAGGTATCATAAATTCACACGTAATGAATAAAACCTGAAGGTAATATATAATTATAATAATTATATAGTAAAAATTAAATATATAAATAACAATTAAAAAAAATAAATATTATTTTACAACATCGTAAAAAAATAACAATTAATAACAATAGCAGTCGAGTACAATAGTTATTATTCTAGTAGTTAATTATTTCAATATTTTATCATCACATATCATTATCAGAATACACCGATCGATATGTCGATTTTCGCGCCATTTGTATTGTGTACCTACAATCAAGATGGATATTATATACATGACAAAGTATATGCACCTTGCCAACAATAAAATAAATTGCACCGGACAATTGGACATGGGCACATGACAGCAGTCAGCAACAATTTCAAATGGTTTATCTTTCGGTGATTGGTCTTAACAGGTAGGTTAAGCAGCTATACCGGGTATATTGTTACAGGTAATAATACATTATCAAAATTTGGTTTGTGGTAGACGATAAGTGTCCTCGTTTTCATATCATGTCATTCGACTATTCTAAATTTCTAACTCGAGATTCGGATATTCAACTGCTGCATGGCCACAGCCTACATGCCTACATTAGTCATGACTTATGATTCATGAGAATTAGAGTTCATTATCTAATGTTCATGCCTATAGTACACGACACGGCGTAGACGCCGCTGTCTGACTGTGTGTCTGTATAGTAGCCAGTTTAAGGTTAAGGTAGTGGCGTAATCAGGATTTGTTCAAGGGGGGGGGGGGTCCAAAAAAATGTATTTAATTACTGTTTGTCTATCCTTTTCCTAAGTATGTACATACATTAAATTTCTTAATAAGCACAATTTGCCGGGATTAAGTCCAATAAAAAAAAGGTGGGCAAGTGGATGTCGCTCTGCTGTATAGTAGGTTACAAGTGGGTCACTCTATAATGGATGGTATTAAATTTGAATTCAATGATATAATATCATTGTATAAGAAAAACGATTCTGAGCGGAGACTGAATCTAGGCACAAGATATATTATATACTTATATAGTTATATCTATGGTATTAAAAAAAAAATTTGCCCATAATAAATTCCAAATTAATCATATCACAATATCCATTAGGTAGGTATTTATAACGCGTTATACATCAACAACAAACCGTGATAGGTACTATCATAAATATATAACAGTATACTTTAGAAGTTTCCAGTACACACGAATAGTATTATACAATCATAACAAATTAACTATAATAGTTATTCTAGGTTTTTTAATATGTAATGTCGTCCAAATTTGAACTTAAAATAAGTATAAAAATAAACTGTGCCATGTATTTTTCTGATTTTTTGGTAACAGAATTAAATACTCACGTGAAATCTTGTTTTAAATTTTCAATCCTTAGGTATAAAAGTTGAATATTTTATACATTTTTAACTACAAAATAATTATTCAATTTTAAATTTGATAAATTTTGTCAAAATTTGAACTTCAAATGCTTATAAAAAAAAATTGTGCCTATGTATTTTTAATATTTTTCAATTGCTATTGTAACAATATATCAGGAGCCTTATATTAAATTTTCACGCTTTTTTACCCAACAAACAAAATTGTATTGATATTAATTATAGAAAAAAAGACAGCTCAAAAAGAGTCAAAATATTTTCAAAATATTATGGTGTATAGAAAATGAAAATATTAACATTCAGTGAAATTTTCAAATATCTACAGTCATTCGTTTTTTAATTTCAATAAAATAAGAAAATCGTCACATGAGAAATCGAGCGAATATCAAATGTTGTAAAAATATGAGTGTCAAACGCTCATAAAGTCATAAAAATTAAATTTGGCTTTCTTGTAGACATTTTTTTTTTGATAAACTTAGACAATATTATGAGGAATCTTGTATTACATTTTCAAATAAAAAGAAACATTTTTACGAATTCTTAACCCAAAATAATTTGCTACTTTTCGTGATTTTTACATATTTTGTCAATTTTTGAACTTTAAATGCTAATAAAAAAAAACTGTGACTAAGGATTTTTAATATTTTTCAAATGTCATTGTAAAAATATAGTAGGAGCCTTGTATTAAATTTTCAAGTATTTTTCCTCAACAAATAAAGTTTAATTAACATTCATAGAAAAAAAAAACTAATAATATTGGAAACTGAAAATGTCCCTAAATAATTCAAAACAAATCAAAATATTTTAAAAATTGTATCATGTATAGAAAATAGAAATATAAACTAGCAGTGAAAATTTCATGTATCTACGGTCATTTGTTTTAAAGTTACACCAAAAACCAAAATTAATTTTCTCGAAAACAGATTTTGCGTCAATATTCCCGTTTTTCCTTAATTTCTCTTTTGTTTTTCACGGCGCTTTTGAAAACTACTGGAAAAATTTTTCATTTTGACCCCCCATAGTACCAACTTGATTCACTTTCCTATCAGAAAAGATACTGTTGACGAAAATCGAAGCACTTTTACTTGATTATTAGATGAGCGGAGTGGAGTGGTACGGGGTTTCCCCGTGAAATGTTTGTCCACTTCTCCGCTCATATGAACTTTGAATATTTATAACTCATAAACTACCCGCCCCAAATTTGATTTTCTATGTATCAAAATATTAAAAAATATTGTGCTTTGGAAAATAAATTAAACCCTATGTTGTCATTCAAAAAA
>NC_042494.1:164697624-164698404 GCF_005508785.2 Acyrthosiphon pisum | reverse complement strand
CAGTAAAATTGCTTGGATTTTCTTCAACAGTACCTTTTCTGATAGGAAAGTGAATCTAGTTGGTACTTTAGGGGGTCAAAAGTAAAATTTTTCCAATAGTTTTCAAAAGCACCGTGAAAAACAAAAGAAAAATTAAGGAAAACGGGAATTTTTACGCAAAATTTGTTTTCAAGAAAATTGATTTTGGTTTTTGGTGTAACTTTAAAACAAATGACTGTAGATACATGAAATTTTCACTGGTTGTTTATATTTCCATTTTCTATACATGATAAAATTTTCAAAATATTTTGATTTGTTTTGAGCTGTTTACGGACAATTTCAGTTTCCAATTTAATTAGTTTTTTTTTCTATGAATGTCAATAAAACTTTATTTGTTGAGTAAAAATACTTGAAAATTTAATACAAGGCTCCTACTATATTGTTACAATGAGATTTGAAAAATATTAAAAATCCTTAGTCACAGTTTTTTTTTATTAGCATTTAAAGTTCATAAATTGACAAAATATGTAAAAATCACGAAAATTAGCAAATGATTTTGAGTTAATAATTCGTAAAAATTTTTCTTTTTAGAACTAAGATTTTAAAATGTAATACAAGATTCCTTATAGGATAATCTACCTTTATCAAAAAAAAAATGTCTATAAGAAACTCAAATTAAATTTTTATGAGCGTTTGAAATTCATATTTTTTCAAAACATTTGATATTCACTCGATTTCTTACGTAACGATTTTCTTTTTTTGTTGTAATTAAAAAACGAATGACTGTAGAAACTGAAAATT
>NC_042494.1:164696847-164697574 GCF_005508785.2 Acyrthosiphon pisum | reverse complement strand
TCATATTCCAAAGCAGAATATTTTTCTAAGTATTTCGATACACAAAAATTGAATTTAGGGCGGGTAGTTTATGACTTATGAGTTATAAGTAGCTAGGTATTTAAAGTTTTGATGAGTGGAGCAGTGGCGTAGACATGATTTCTGAAAGGAGGGGATCAAAAAAAGAAAACGACATAGCTAAATAGGAGAGGAAAATTGGAAAATCCTCCACCCTCTCAAAACTTTTTACTAAGGTAATAAAAATTAAATTAATATTTAATAAAAACATTGTTTTGTGTACGACTTGAAACTGTGTAAAATAATATTTTCAAAAACATTAATTACATTTTTTGAAATAATGAGTTTTCAATGATATATGAATCACTCTGTATATAAATATTATAATATAGTTTAATGGCGTCAAGTGCTTATCAGTTATCAGTTATCACTCAATCGTGTTCCTGAATCGTGAGCACATGTTAAAATTGCTTCTTGCCGCCTGCCGGACTTGCCAATTGCCACTGTGGCACCCGGGCACCGTATCATAGATAACATATTATAAAAGCACCGTATTAACGCAAAGATAAATCACATAAAGATACATTTTTTGGAATCGGGAACATGACGAGGTTTGCCAGAGCTCGAGGCTCTAAATCATCTAACCAAAAAATACCGGAGGAAGCAACACCATGGTTGGAAATGAAAGAAAAGCCACAGCAAACCGGAGACGACGAGTCCACGACAAACG
>NC_042494.1:164689381-164690634 GCF_005508785.2 Acyrthosiphon pisum | reverse complement strand
ATTATTCTTAAGATTGTAGGGCACCTAGTCCATATTATAAAACATAATAGATCCTGATTATATGGTGGATCTAAATGGAGATAATATGTGGGGGAGGTGTTTAGACCCCTCCCAATATAAATTCCATCACGCTACGCCTATGATAAGGAGGTCCGAAATAGTTCCATATTATGTCACTTAGTGAATAAGCACCTTCACATTAAGTTAGGTCATTTCAATAAGATTTATTTTATTTATTATATAATAATATAGGACATTATACTTACATTAAGACGGTTTATTGGTGTTTCACAATTTTCAGTATTATTTTCAATGCTTTTTATCTCATCCTGCAAAGATTAATATATTCATAGAACTGCTGATTTAGAAACAAAACTTTTCAACTTTTAAAATTTAGTTCAAATACTCAAAACACAATATATATTTATTTATAACAAGTGATCATATTATCACATGGAGGCACATAGCCATTGAGGGATATTTCGGGTATTAAAACAACACCTCCCCTCCGAAGGTTGTAATTAAATATTATCTTTAATTAAATGAAGCGTTCAGGGAACTCACCCACATTAATGATCAGTCACTACACACAGTCACACATCACTTACAATGGATATAGAATATTGCCTAAACCTGACCTTAAAAATAGTTTGCTTTCAACAGCCTTAGCCAGTAATAACTAGGGCTCGGAAGTTGATGCATTTTGCATTTTTTTTTAGAACTTTTTAGACGATGCTCTCCTGGCCACAAATGTGTTTCATTAGCATGTGAATCTGAATAACTAATTTTTATTTTGCATTTTTTTACTTTTCAAGTCATATTTTTGACATTTTTAGGTCATTTTCCCACATTTTTACTGATTTCACACTAGTTCACTTCTTATCGTTTCTTGTCGACCATTATGCCTATGACTTAAAACTTGGAAATTACCACAGACTAAGTTAGTACCAATCTGATTTTATCTTGCCGATTACATTTATCGTTGTCATATTGTAGTGAATATTATTATACCAACATTTTATTATTTTATTTCATTTTTTAAGGACATTTTTGTCATATTTTTAAACAATTCGAAGCTTTGATAAATTTATATAGAATTTTATAGTAAAATAGAGTAAAATATTTTTAAAAAAATGTATTTTTATTAGTTTAAAACTAATATTTGCAAATTTTTAGGTCATTTTTTATTGTTTTTAAGGTCATCAACTTCCGAGCCATAGAAATAACTAATAACTAATAGCAAAGAAAAAATT